>NW_028257625.1:924078-1078091 GCF_054643075.1 Acanthaster planci | reverse complement strand
CTCGATCGCACTCCAACGAAGTGGATACCACTTGCCCCAGTCTCACGAGTTCGCCACTGGCGGGACAGTGAGATACAGTGAGTCTGTAGACTCGTCCTGTTCGCCTACAAGCATCGGGAGCGACGGAAACCAGTCGGCGTTCCATGATGAGTGCGCCCTCTGTGGTGCGTATGATGCTATAATTACGGTCTAGCTCTTGACATCATAAAACAAAGTGCACGAAAAACGATTTTGTTGCTTTATTCTATGACAGACAATAAAAATGTGTAGTACAGTATCGTGATTGCATGACGTAAGACTCTGATAAAGGATGGGAGTACTGAAATTGTTGATTTCAAGAGATGCATTGGCAACTTTTACGAGTAAATGAGAATCCATCGTCTTTTGAGGCCGATGATGACGATAAGAAATACTCCATTCATATTTATATTGTTATTTTAATTTTGAAGCTCATTGTAGGAATTTTGGATTACATCATTGAAATAACAGCCCAACTGTATTAATTAAATAAACAAGAAAAGAAATCTCGGCGAAACTTTAATTTCGAATGATGACTATATAGCAGAAGATTGCGCATTTGTTTATCTTTCAGCCGATTACCGACCGAGGCCTGATCAGGTACAAAGCAGACCAAACAGTAAACATGGAGACGTCAGCTGTCCAGCGTGAGTGATTTATCGCATCTTCCTGGAGATTAAATCCTCGTGACATCAATTCTAGTACTCTCTGCACTTCGTGAACCTCGCGTCTCATTGATTTTTCCCCAGAGTCGACCTGAAAGCTCCAAATTAATGAAAACTTCCTGTTTTTATTCTTTTCAGCGCTGACGCAGACGAGATATACTGGAAGGAAATCATCGCTGCTGTGGTGCTGACGAACATGGCTCGGGCGAAGCAGCTTCGACAGGGACTTCTCTGAGTGAATCCGAAGTCTCGCGAGAACCTTCGGCACAAATCACAGAATTTGGAGAAAAAGCGGCGTTACGACGAGACACGCAGCGTTCTACTGTATTTGCACATTTTTTTTTCGTAAATTTATACAGTTATATTTTCTACAAAATAGTTTTCCTTTTCTTTTTTGAAGAATACATGTATATAGATAAAGATTGTGTAAGATTTTCGTGGTTTGGCAAACCACGAAATCATCGTGCAACCGTCTTAATGGGAAAATTCTGTCAAAACTGTTTTTTCTAGAAGGCAAATACTTGGCCTTTGTATTTTTTGTGTCCGAGCCTATTCGTTGTTTACCCAATATGACGTGCGCTGATTGTCGCGTTATCGGCATTAGTCTCCCACTGCAACCACCGGATTGCAGGGAATTGAAGGGCGCCTTCAAGTTTTCTCGGTTGGAAGGGCTGGTGTCGTGATAAAGATTCGTTACACGAGGACACCATAACCGTGTCTCTGTTCCGTCTCCTTCGTCAAGGCGCGCAGCATAGCGGAAATGGTCCCAGACTGACCGAAACCGTTCTGTACGACCACTTTCTTGTGTGAAGTGCCGAGATTAAGTAACAGTTTGGGAAGACAGGAAACGAAGACCGTCCTAGATTTTGTTCATGGACAAAAAGAGAGTCCATAATGCAACTAGATACCCCAAGGTGCTGACTATCGAGTGTTTTGTTCTCCATCTTGACACAATTATATCAGAAATGAGTATTATTCAACATACTCAAAGATTCATTAAAAAGGGCTATTTCTGGAGGGATTATTCTCGCAAGCTCTCAAATAACGATATATTAGTTTTACATTCTTAAGTGAGTGATGATGTCAATGTGTAAAGTTTTTGTTTGAAAAAAAAAATTGTTACCAATTCTTTCCTCCAACAGCCTGAAACCTTAACGTGTTCATCAGCACTCGGCATTTTCTTTGGACCTCTGATTTTATTCCCTTTTATCAAGTAACTGTACACTTTTGAGTAGTCTTCCATTTCTGTGTAGAGAATATTTTGGAAAACTTATGTGACAAAACTTGACAGCAGAACATGGCTACACGACGATTGAACTTGTGTTATGTTGCTTGCGTAATGTCATGCTAAACAATAAGAGAATGTTTGAAATTAGTAACTGCCTACGGAAGTGTTCGTGAGGGCACAAGATTAGTGCATGGTCTGAGACACTTAAGTAACTCGTGCTAAGACACACGTCCACGTATATATGATTTGTGGTTGCCTTTTTACCGGTCACATTAAGTAATGGGGTGGTTGGAGTGAGATTGGAATCTGCACAAGAATTTTCGGATCTGGTATGATTTACCGAATAATACAAACAGTGAAGGCCTTCATTTGGAATTGACAAATCCAAAGATACATGACGCTTACGAGCGCGTTGTTAGACTCCAAAGCGTGACTTTGGACATCCAGTCCGCTTTCGCTTTGTGCAGAAGCACCCCATGTTGGGTTCATGTCGGTAGCATGTGCACTTCCCATACCAAAGAAGTTTCTGTTGCTAGGGAAATTGCGCCCTCTCTTGGTTCTGCTTGGGGACAGTGCTGTTGGTGCCGTGGGCATAATCTTCTGAACAGTCTCCAAATTACGAATTTCAAACTTATTTGCCAGTTACTGTTCTTTTATTCAATAAAATGAAAACGTGTTACAAAAATAGTGCATCGCAATGATTAAACATTAGAATTTATACACAGTTACATGTACTTACAAAAATAAAAGAATACTTAAGTTGTTTCCACACCAGTTTACGAACATAACCACCATGAGGCAACAAATATTTTCAAATCCGCACAATGTACAAAAAATCTACGTGTAATGTATAAAATCGTACATTTATATCCTGTGTATTGCACGGAGATGTTGAAACAGAGTCATACAACACAAACGAGCACGAGGCTCTTGTACAAACAGACCTAAACAGGTGCAGGTGTGACTGGCTGCCAACCACAACGTGGATGTATGTATTAAATGAATGAAAAAAGAAGACTTTTTGTTCATAGGCATTAGACATTGTTTTCCACAAAACCAGTTCGGTATTTCTACAGCGCATGCTCGAAACAATGCGCGTCGGCAAGGGCGGATCGAGAGGCAGGGGCCCAATGGGTCTCCAAAAATAGTCCAAATTATTTTTATTTGAAAAATCTTCACTAAAAATGTTTTTTAAAGACACTCTATTTATATTAATAAGGTGTATTGTATGTGTACTTGATGTGAAGATCTTTTTGCTGTCCGCTATAGATCCGACACACCAGTAATTGCACTCGTTTCCATTGGCCCATCGGCTGGTAGTCGGCTGTAGATTCGATTCGATTCAGCCAAAAAGTCTTGTCAGACGTTGACAGTACAAGTAACAGGTAATTTTGGACTTGTTGCCAGGTTTGCAGAAGGCAGCGACGCGTATACGCGCACGCTTGAACGAGGGGGCATGCATTTCATAATTATTTGCGGACCCAGCGAAGTGCAGTTCTCACCGAAGGAACCACGTAGGACTGTTCGTCTTTCTTGGGCCCACTCGGGAGTAGAGGGCGGTAAACCCTATATTCTGTATTATATATAATGTTATGGTGGAAAACATACTCAACCTGTTACGTGCATTATTCACAACACGCTTGTGGTGACGTAATGAAGTTAGTGACGTCTATCAACCAGGCACGGGATACGGGACGCCATGTTGTGCTATAGTTTTCTTAGATTGTGAGTAGGCAAAACTTTACGATACATGATAGATCTTTCGATAAATCCATTTTAGAAACAAATATGATACTTGTTGAGCAAGGCTTTTGTGTGTTCAATGATTTTTGTTCGCTTCACTCTTCTAGTCATGTTGGTATGGGGGCCAGCAGGTACGACATAATAGGTCACTATTATTGTCAGGTGTCACGTGAGTTTACCAAACCAGACACAGTTGTAGGACGTTGCCACTGTTCCGGCTGAGTCCCTTGAGGGCGCACTCTATTGTTCCTCTTGCAGCAGTGGCACAAGCAGAGGTGATGCAGAAGAGTTAAGAATCTCTCCTTAATTTTGTTGCGAACTTTTCTCCGGAATATCCCGTACATCAACGGGTTGATCACACTCGTGCCGAGGTAGAGACGGACGGCTATGTTGTCTAGGGTAGGGGAGTGCCAGGTACCACACTGATTCGCAAACCAACGAATCTGTATAGGAGAAATTAATCACCTGATATAGCTTTAAATTGAAAAACAAACCATTCGGCCTAAATAGGAGGGAAAATGATCAACTATCTATTCTGTGAGAGCGACTATTCGATTCGTTTGTAAGGCTCATCGTCAGAGTCGGGGAAAAGGAATACTCTTTGGGAGTGAGTTGGGGATACATCCGCCTTAATCAGAAGCACCCCCTCATCGATTGATTGGAGACACGTTGATGGGGAGTGTTTGTTTCGTTGGCAGCGGGTGAGTAGCGACGCGACCTCAACGCGTTCATTTCATAGGGGTGCACCCTCGTATTTAGGCCAGAAATATGTTCGCCGAGCTCAATAATAAAAGTTATACATGTATACTCAAAATATTCTATATTTGAGGGTCCTATATACACTCAAAATAGTCTATATTTGAGGGTCCTGAGAGCCATGAAACTGGGGAATTAAAGAAATATGAGACTGAACCTCTGGGCCGGACTCAGGGCTTCCAATTCTGAGCAATTTGGATGCAATCGAGTCCGAAAGAGGCACTATTTGAGCCATTTTGCTGAGGGATGGTGTTTCAAAATGGCTACTTTTCTGGACAGGGACATTTTCTGCATTTTAGGGGTGGTCTGCTTCTGGTGAAAATTTCTCAAAAATTCATCTGTCAACACCCCCAAAATTGAAAGGAAAATGAAAGAGGAAATGTGGAACATCATTTTTCTGTGTAGCCTGAACACCTGTGAGAGTTGTGAGTATTTTTTTGAACATTTGTGAAGTATGGGGATTTATCACTGCTCTCTATGGGAATTTATTTCTAGCGGTGCAGCCATAGGTACTAGGTCCAACAGAAGGAGCATCCATTGCTTGGAAAATAGCGCCCTCTCTTGGTCCAGATCGGAGCGGACAGACCACGCCGATCGCCAAGTGAAGCATTTACAAGTCGCCACTGGCAGATCCGAGGGGGAGACAAAAAACTGGGGGGGGGCTTTGAAACACATAATTCCAGGAAGAGGATTTGGGGCAGACTTCTTCATTTATCATATTATTAAAAAAGCGTGTAAAAAGCCTCTCAAATTTAGCCTTTTCCTCAACCCGAAAAAGGTTGCATTAAAATTCCAAATTTTGGTATTGGAGAAAAATTTCCCCTCGGCCCTGCAAATTTGGTTATGGATCGACCTTCGCAAGTTGCTCGTTTGTATGCACCACCAATATTCGGCATTTCTTCCGCCACTATGGCTGGACGGAGTTCATACTGATTTTTTACAAGTATGAACAGCCGAAAACAAGTTTGGTCTGTTTTAAGCTTTAT
The DNA here is from genome assembly GCF_054643075.1 of Acanthaster planci. Lineage (NCBI taxonomy): Eukaryota > Metazoa > Echinodermata > Asteroidea > Valvatida > Acanthasteridae > Acanthaster > Acanthaster planci. The sequence continues at coordinate 1,072,695 of NW_028257625.1, read as the reverse complement.
ATATGCGGCAGTTCTATGAGGCAACATTTTCCTGAGAATTATTCACCAAATAATGCTCTATTTAAAACCTAAAGCAATACCCAGCCCCCGATCTAGTCTTGGCTGGATTTGCACCGTTTTTGTCTCGCCCACACGGTGTAGGGAGACAAAAACCAAAATTCTTGGGCTAAGACCCCCCCCCGTGCCTGCTCGAGGCATACGGCAGCACGTAGCTCCACCTTACTGCTCTAGAATCCGTTTATTTCACCGTGACTTCAGGTACGTGGCTTTCAGCGTTACCTGCTTAGTGCCGAATCGCACGCTCCTGATTGCACGTCTAGCAACGGCTACGCTGTAGCTGTCCACACGTCCGTGCGAGCCTGGCTAAAACATATCTGATTTATGAAGCTAGACAACCTAAAAAGGTTGAATTGTCCTGCGCATATACGCATTCTTGAAAACCATTTCTTCAGCATCAGCCTATTACAACTGACTGGAGTTTCAGGTTACAGATTAAAGAATGACCATTGCAATCTACTGTCAGAGGACAGTTTAGATGCATTCTTTCGGGTGGTGTTTTCAGGAACTTATTTGACTTGTCACCTGACTAGGTAAACATCACTAAACGCAATTAGACGTACGAGCATTTTTACATTTTAGGAGCTTGGCTTTCACGCTGGGGACGGAGAGCCGCCTGACGTGAGTGAATCAGAGGCCGAAAAGAGAGCGTTTGGAATTGAAAAGGTAAAAACGCGACCTCGAGGGACACAGAAAAACCTTTCACGGTGATGACAGTGTGTTGCCATCACATATTAGATGTGGTTTTTTTTAAGAACACACGGGTAGGCACGATTGTTCGATCTCGGTGTTTAGAGCTACGTGATCTTCCTGTATTTGCCGTCACGCGTGCGGTGCATTTTGTACTTGACATCGACAGAGAAAACAAAACACTACATGAGTGGCCACTAAAATACAGGCAAACCTGCATCCTTGCATTTTGTTAATTCACCTGTACATTTCTGAAAGACAATTTTCTTGATACTTGTGACACAAATTTGTGACTAAAGGTCTTGCGACATAAAACTATTTTCTTACCTCAAGCTTTGGCAAAAATATATCAGAAATACTATAAAGAAAATCAAAACAGTTGTAAAAATAGCCAAAAGAAAAGTATTAAAATCTATCATGTTAGCTTGTAGACTTTTGGCCTATGTTTTTTTAATCCAACGGGAAAAGTCCACGTCTGCACGAAGATTTTCTTCATTCTAGCTTTAATCAAGATGTAAATGAACCCGTTTTTCAGCTACTTGATTTAACGCAGAGACATGGCCGTACTTCTGGGGTCAAACACAATTGTGTGGCGCCTTACAGCCGAGTCAAGGGGGCTTAGATTGTGTGCGTCGACTGACTGTTAAAAGATTTTTTTAAAGAGAAACGACAGTGCTGTTTTCCCAGAATTAAAAAGGGAGGAAGATTCATTAAGTGGTTAGTTGGGCGTCCGGAGTTTAAGAAATAATGAACTAGGAAAAAGAGGCATTGTATTTTGCTACACAATGCCGTACTAGTTTAGCGTATTCTTCAAACTTAATCCACTGTTATCTGAAAAGGGCTGGGGATGGATGAGACGGAATGCACAATGGAGACATTCTAAAACGGACGTACTGATCAGCCATTTACGCCTTTGAAAGCGACTATCCACAACAGGGTCACGTAAATAAGTCCCTTTGGAAGGGCCTCACTTTGAGAAGTGCTTGGATATATTTTATTACAGAAAATTCAAATGAATTGAATGATAATGGTCATTTACTGAAAAAAGGTAAAAAAAAAATTTAAAGTGCGGACGACAGAGATACACTATTATCAAAATTACTTTAGCTCTTCACAAGACGCACATTATGTGTACGGTAGAGCCTAATCGAGTCAAGGGACACTTAATTACGCAGATCGATAGCCCACGTGAGGAGCATGAATGGGCCGTTGGGGGATCTCCTTAAGGCCACAGAGTGGTTGTACCCCATGAGAAATCATTCTGAAGTTTCGCAAGAGTGTAAACATTTGTTTGCTGTTGTGGTTAACTTTGTAGTTCACGCTCTCACAGCGTAGGGGCCAAGGCATTAAGCACAATGGGAAAGGCTATAAAATTCAGGGCCTACAGATACACCTGTCTCGGTTAAAATGGGACATTGCACGAGAATGGCGCATCAGATTTTCTCGAACGCAAGACGTCAATTGAATAACGCAGGAAGGCTCGGCATGGTAAAAAAAATGCACTGCGATCGATGATATCTAAGAAAATGTGAAGGGACAGATTTCGCCCCTAGCTCTGTTAGTGTTATAAGCCTAAACACTAAAGGTTTTGAAGGGTATTTGGGGGGGGGTTAAGAATAAAAGGGGGAGAACTTTCGCAAGAATTCTCACCTCGTAGGGAAGTATGCAGACGACAAAAACGACAGCAACTGCCACCATTAATCGGGAGAAATCGGCCGGTGCTCCCCGTATCATATCCATCTGCTTGACGTACTCCGCGCGATTCCTCGGACAGGCGACTTCCAGGTGAGCTTTGAGCTTCTGCATGCAGCGTATCACTACCACATTGCACGAGATAAGAATTACCGTCATGAGAACGCTCTCCAGCGTCGTGAAATACTCGTAAGCATTCTCCACGGTTGAGAAAAGCAGGACGTAGGTGGTCTGGTTGGAAGCGTTCCCGAACTGAGGCGACACCTCACCGGTGGGGCAGTCCCAGGGATCAGAAGGGGTGATGGGGCCCAGGCACGCTCCCCATGTCCTTGTAATCACTCCAGCCACAAAGAACCCGGAAAGGGTCAAGGAGTATACGGCCATTGCCAAGATGGCTAAGCCGACGCGGCGCAGTGTCACCGAGTGATCATAGAAGAACGGCTTCTTGATGCTCAGGTAGCGTTCTATCCCCATAAGCACCACGATGCATTTGGAGAACCGATTGCAAGCGACCACCACGGAGACGCAGTACAAGTAAGCCGCCATTCCACCGGTCCACCTTCCGGCCACGAAACTAACCAGCCAGCCTGTCTCCCCGAAGAGGAGGAACGACAGTTCCGTCATGCACAAGGTCAAGACCAGGAACCTGGGCACGCTCTCCCCTCCCTTGGGCTGGTAGCGCCTGCCGCCCCACAAGATAAGAGTGATGGTGATGAGGTTTGCCGCACAGCCCAGGAAGTATATGAGGAGCTCCACCGTCTCGTCGAGCACGGGGAAGCAAGGCAAGGCATCGGCTGTAACCAACGGTCGACCCGGTGGGTACAGCGGCAAGGAGAAACACAGCTCATGCGCTGATGATACATGCTTCCACCACTGCATGTTCTGCAAGTATTCATCATTTCATTCTAACCACCGAATCCTATTGCTTTTTGTTTCAGCAGCAGATAAGATGCGAGCGTCTCACCGGCCGGCTGTCAGCGGAGCAGAATGCACGTACGCCCGCCCGTTAGGCTGTCATCACGTGCCCATCAACGTGGATGCACGCGCATTCACATCCTCTATTGTGCGCGCGTGACGACGGTCACTAGACTCGCCCAGTTAAATAATTTCCATGGTCATGTTAATAGTTGCCCAGTCTCACGATGCAGTTTTTGTCCCTGTTTTAACATAAAATACCAACTGAGATGACAGTTAAGCACAAGAGTCTGGAATGCTTGTTTTTGGCTTTAAAACTTTCACTTACTGTAACTGAAATGTTTATATTAAAAGAAATTGTTACAAAAAACACTTTGCAGAGGAAATTGATTGCAAACAACTTATTATACTTTTGAAAAAAAATGACGTCACTTTGATAATCCAATGTTGCAGTGGGATGAAAAAGAAACGGATGCCTTAGATTTGCATCGATACTTGGAAAATACATTAAGGACGGTTTTCAGGCCTCGATGATGGGTTGTTAATATCCCAGCTGGGTGTAAAATGTTGCAGTAAAAACATCGCTGTTGGGAACACATTGTCCGACGCTAAATCTCTCGTGTAAAACAGCGCGCGATTTATTGTCAATGGAGAGGCCCTACCGAGGAGAGAGAGACGTGACGCCTGTCTTTCAAGGAAATGCTGCCCCGTGGCCATGGCGTGATGCGTGAGACCAGTCTGATTAACGACGGTCATGCAACCTGTCCCTACTTCCTGGGGCACGCGTACAGACATAATACATGTACACCGAAACTGCCTGCGACATTGGGACCTGGCTTAGCGTTTCTAACATTTATAAATTCAACTAGTCTTTAACAGCAATGGCGTCACTTGGGCGAAACTTCTGTGGAGGAATTCGTCCATGGGGGCATTGAAAACACTTGACTGTACTTAAGTTGCGTACTTTTCAAAATTTCAAATAGGAAGGGACACCAAGGGGCACTGACTTCCGCAGGGAGAAGGGCACATCCCCTACCCCTGTTGTTACGTCACTGGTTGACAAAATAAAATGCTTGCTGATCGAACTTGGTAACGATCGTCACAGTTTCACTGCATAGCCCAAGCTAATAAAATCGTAACCATTTCCACGGCCTCTCCAGTAATAATGACCATCCTAGCCTCAACCTACAACCGCTGCAATATTGATGAAAAATGTAGACACTGCGTTCATAACGAGCGAGTAAAGTGGGTCGAATCCATACATCAAGCACTCAGAAACATGATTATTACAACTGAAACATGGGGCAGTCCCGTGCACTATGTAAACACCGCGGAATCTGTGAAGCTGTAATTGTTAATACACTAAGCTTTCTATTATTTTCCCCGCTTACGGACGTACTCCGAATAATTTCACGGGACACCACAGGTAATGTCTCGACGTTTATTTGCATTCAAAATAACATGGGTTACAAACGAGATTTTACGGGGCTCTCAGGCCGCTTCTGTCGGCGTGATAAAGGGATGCGTTTGTAAACAGATCTCGAAATTGAGCACAGCAAGCGAAATGTAGAGCGGGATGTACGAGTGGACCAGGTCCTGGCCTTAGTCTTTTGTGCGATTTACGGGCCCGCTTGAAGATAACAGTGAAAACACAATCTGTATTTTTTGTTTCTGGTCCAGCCCGTCGAGATGGAATCGCACGGGAGTCGTGCGTTTCCATCCATTACGAGAGACTCTTCGTTTTCCGGTTCCACTTAGATTTGTTTTTCAGGGACACATGGTCTAAATCATCGCACTTCCTCCGAGGTGCAACGGCGATATGGTGACCAAGGAGTGTTACCATGGAAACGTATGGGTCACTCAGACTCCTTCAGATACCGAGAGTGGATAAATTTTAGCATCTTCTAGATACTGATTTCCGAGCCTCCAGCACAGCCGCCCCCATCATGAGAATCTGACCCTTCAATAAAATTCACTTGTAAATTCACGTCTTTTTGCTAGCATATTTTCTAAACCATTCCTCGAAAGACGGTACATGAGTGCCACCCGAAGCATCAACATTGGGTTGTATTTTTTATTTTAAAATGTGAAAAGGGAAACAACCTCGTTCAGATTTTCACAATTTTTTTGTTTAAATTGGATAAAACGAGAAACGACTCTTTTTCGATTTTATGTTTTCGTTTTTGAATCGACTGAACGAAACGTACAAGGACCCGTCTCCCCTTGGTGTAGTGTTCATCCGAATATCCTGCACGTTCCCAACACAGCCCGAAAGCCCGGCTGGACGATGCGAGGAGCCAGCTTTCAGAAATATTATGTTGTACGGTGAGGTTTGGTAAAGTGAGTTTATGTAACCAGTGGAGATTCATTTCCATGCTCACGAAGTACAGTTTATCCGATCACCCCTTTCCATTATTAAACGGATGCGCTTTTCCTTTTTAAACTTCTTTTTTTTGTCCAGAAGCAGGCGTTGAGTCACGAGAATCGAAAGCACGTAGCTTAGCAAGTGCTTGGACAACACGACCAAGGTTATCGTCGATCGAATAATTGGCCAATAGCAGTGAGTTATTTTCCTACATCCCCTCATTGCCTTGAAGCGCTGAAGACCGCAAACCTCTCTCACAAAACTCCCATGATATATACGCACATGCCACGCGCAAGCGTTGGCCACGGTCACCACAAGGCAGCCCAGTCGAAAAATATCCATCCAATGACAAGTCGACCAAATGGCGTCATGCGTCTAGAAATAATAAATAATTTCCTTTTTTTTTCAATGAAAAGCCTCGGCTCCACTCCCATGGGTTTGGCACCCAGTCGCGACGGCAGTATTCAGACGCCTTTCCATATCCGCGTCAACACTTGCGTCAAGAGTTGCGTATCCGTCAAAATCACTCGATTTTGACGACTGAACGCAACGTACATGTGTATTTTGTTAACAGAGACGATTTTTGTGTCCATGAAAGTGAAACGCATGAACGCATCGTGTACATACGCAACGCACCCCAAAAAGTACATATGGAAAGGCGCTTTGCTACTGCCTCTCACTGCAAGAAAGAGATACGAGTTGAGCCTGTGTCCCGGTTCTTGTGTTAACATCTTAATAAGCTTTAATTACGCAACCATTTACCTTGATCCTCAGTATCCAACCCGTGTATAAATTAAATGCTATTAGTATAGCTGAACAGCATTTTACGGCTCTTTTGCCTAAATACAGCCATTGCTGCAAATTGAATTATTTGCACAAAAGAGTAGTCATAGCCAGCGAAAATAACCGAACGCGACTCTCGGAGAAATAAAAATCAACATCCAACATAATACTTGTGCTAATATATAAACAGTGACCAGTCCGAGCTATCCTAAAGGTTTTACGAAACACATGCACCCTGTCTGGTGAGTCCAGTCTCTGAAATTAAACTTGTACAACCTACTTTGTATTAATACAATTCTACAGAGCTCCGGAAGTGCCATCCGACTTTTTGAAACATTGACCTGTTTTATCTAAGGATAATGAAATTATTACGGTCAGGGTATCGTCGTCCAGAGATAATTTTTACAGAATGCCAATATAACCAGCTGTATAGAATAAAATTAATAATCTCAGGATGTCAGTATTTTGTAATAACATAACTGAATGGCGATATCTTGCCTGTGACAATTAAGGTGTTATTCTGAGAAAAAATGATATGTCGGATCTCAGCAAGTCGGATGGCATTTCCAGGGCTTCATACAACTGAAGTCGTACTCCGTGAGGCATAATCGAAGGTAACGGACATGTTCAGCTTGTCCCTCAATATTAAGAGCAAACCTCGTCTTTTCGGTAGGCAAGACCCTGCAAGAATGTGCATCGGTCCTCTTTCAAACAGTATGGAAAGTGGGGAGCACTGCAATGCAATGTGACTTTTTTCCGATTTGAGCTGTACTGGGGAAAACACATGGGGGGGTGGTCCAAGTGTTGGAGCAAGATGCAGTCAGATGGAAAGCGAATATGACTGACGGATGCCGTGATACCAGGTACATGTCATCAGTCACACCAATCAAAATCGTTCAATGAGCACAAAATTACTGACACCCTGTCAAACTTCGGGATGGCCACGGCATTATTTTTTACACCCACAGTGATGAACTCCATCCAACGCGACGCCCTTTTGACACTATTGCCTTGCCTGCCCGTGTTAAAATCCACACTAGTCTGCTGGAACCGGGCGCCTATCAGATCAATAACACGGCGCGGCACATCGTTCAAGCCGGTGCCGGTGAGTACGCAGGCCGCGCCACCAGGTGTTCTCGATTTTGCCCCCGCGCGGACAGAGCTTCTCGACCCGGATCTCGACCAGGGTCGACTTTTATCAGTGCTCCAAGAGTTGTCAACATTTCGAGGGTTAGACCCGATTCAAGGATCAACACAGGTGTTTGAAAAGTTTGACAAGGCCTTCCGTTTGCTTATTAGGATAAGCTTAGTTTAAGGCAAAATGCCCATCCTAACCTGGTGCTAGGAAATGCACATACGTGCAGTCCAAGGATGAAAAATGCCGATTGCGCCGCGCCTCGTAACCAACGGAAAACATCCTGGTCAAGGACTCCGGAAATCTGCTATCCAGCCACTTTAAATATGTCAAACTGTCAGCGAGGCCAAATTCAAGAACACACCACTGATTTCTAACGAGCAAGGGCAGAAGGATTATCATTTGAACACAGTTATTCTTCTGCCTCGTCTATACTTTCAATGGAAAAATGGAGGATTTATTTGACGTGCATTTTGACAGTAACATTTCGGTTTATCTGAAATCAATTAATTTCCACAGACTGACCTACAACCGTCACTGTAGATCTATACGACTTTCTAAAGCGTGCACTCGCGAAACGACTAGCAACCTTATCCCATTTCAAATCGTTCACCGCATGCTGATTTCAACTGAAGAACAGAAACGACTGGACGTGCATCTAAGCATTCCCTGTGCAGCTTGGCAAGCTACAAAAAGTAATTTGGAAAATACGGCAAATATTTCAGACGCTTACCGATATTGTGCATTTTTCCCTTTATGCCTTAGCCTTTCTCTGGCTTTTCGTAACTTAAATTATTGTTGTGCGTATTTATCAGGAAGTTTCACTGTTTCCTTTGATTTAAATAAATAGATGGCACGGATGGCTCAACATTTCCCGTGTCAAATCGTATTGCCCGGCAGAGAAGCAAAATATTGCGTGGAGAGTTTTATGGAGAGCAAAAACCAAACAAATCACACACAAACACAAAATAAAAAAAAAATCAACCGATCCGACTTAATTCCCACCGCTGGTTATAAACGAGGCTTTTAATGTGTCACAATGATGTTAGGAACCCGGAAGTAAAATATTGTAGTTTATGTGATATGGATGCCAGACTAATTTTAAGCAAGGCTCTAATCGAAAACGTGTTCACAATGAGCGTTTTTCCTTGAATAGAACAAACTGTTAGGATATAAATTTAAGCAGTAAATGATGCTACCTCTCAAAAGTTATCGTCTCAACGGGAAACAATCTGCTAACAAACCTCAAAACGGAGGATCTGAACCACGGACACCCACAATACCAATCCTTTTCCTTACCCATTACACTAAAATCCTCCTCGACGAACTCACTTTTTTTGGGGGGGGGGTACGACCCCGCATAATATGATGCTGCAGTTGTAAAGTACGGTAATGCAGAGGCTTAGTATAATATATTATCGACACGCTTCGAAGCGTGAAATTTTTGCTTAGGTATTTGGATCGAGCAGAAAAAAAAACAGGCTGCAGCCTCCATAATCACGTGTAGTTTCCGATGGTAGTCTACGTGCCCATAAACCAATTCATGTTTCTTCTTGGTATGCTGCTTTCTGCTTCAGATGTAGCAGGGAAGCGTACAGTTTCGATTATTTGGTTACATACGCTTCTTCTCTTCAAACAAGCTGGCTCAGAAAAATTCCAGTTCGTAGGCCTACAAAATGATGGGCGACATGTCGACGCGTTGGTACTTGTGCTCGCAGTTAAATATGAGTTCAGAGGCAATTTGAAACGTTCGTAAATGGACGTTTCTGCAGAAAAGACGACACAAAGAAACCATACACTTCCTGCATGATTTGTAGGGACATCAACTTACGGATAACAATCAATTGCAAATGAAAATAAAGTGGGTCGTTTGACATTAAAAAACTGACTACGTGCAAAAAAATCAAAGCCGTTAAATTCAAGATTGAATGTATCAAATGAACTAGCAATATTCTTTGTACGTGATTCACCCGTAAAATTCAATCATGTGCAAGAGTATAGCTCTAAGTTTAATGGCCCACAGGGTTATACGGCTTGCAATGTGTTGTATATTTCAGAAAGCGTTTTCTTCACTCGGGCCTTCTCGCACCTGTAAAGTCTAAACTAGACACCCGCTGAACCATTATTCATTCTTTTACCCTGTAAACAATGCCAAACTTGAACCAGAAGAAGACTCATGTTAGGCACTGCTACTCCATCCACTGGGGATCTTCGAGGAACCCTTGCCGGAACAAGGCAATGTGCACATTGTTCAGCCCGTATGAGTAGAAAAGGTATGGACAACTATGTTTGCCACGCAACTGCAATAATACACCTTTACTCTTAAGTGCCAATCTACAATGCATTGCGTTTTATAGTGAGCAGTACAAGTAGGCTTACATTAGGCCTACATAATTATGGATTCTGTATCACACACAGCATTTTGCATTTGAAAGAAATAAATGTGGAACTGAATGTTTCTTGCACCGTGTACTGTATATGTACATACGTACTTTTTAAATATTGCATGCATTTTTCTGAATATAACGTACGTATAGTTATAACGTGTATTAACATATTTACAGGGCAATGATTGGCAGATGTGAGTGGATTCAAACCATAAAACTTCAGGGTTGTTGCAATGTAGGTTAAGTCTCACGTGACATAATCATTTCAATGGCCGTAGTTGGCCCAGTTTTCAAGTACACTTGACTGTAAGAGCTGAGTGTAGTCTGGTTCTTCTGTTATCTAGTGAACTAATCAATGGAAGTTTTTAGCATGTCCTTCAGGGAATCACACCAAGATGGCTGCTATTATAGGCATATACACAAACTAGGGTGCATGAGAAGTGAACCATATCACCAACACAGTAAGCTACGTTACGTTTCAATGAACCACCAATGCATTGATACAAATCACACATACAAAATATATGTAACATCAATACTATCTTATTTCGAGATTTTTTTGCATTTGTTATAAAATTACTCTCAAACCTCAATTTCATAATGTGTTTTTTTTCCAAACATGTACATGCTTAGGTATCTCAAGCCTAAGATCAACCTCTTCTGAAGGACCTTAATTAATTGTTATGTCCATCACGCAAGGTTGCTTGATTCTTTTTTAAACTAATTGGGTACAGTGACTGACAAGAGGGCTGACACATGCCAAAAAAAACAATGCCAGGAAGGAATTGATTGTTGTTTTCCTCCGCAGGAACTAGAAATAATTACTGTCCTGCCCAACAGCAATCTGCTGAGTCTGCTGCACGCTGTACCCACTCCCTGAATGATACCAATTCCACAAAGCACAATGGAAGAAAAACCTTTTTTTGCCTGACAATGAGGAGAAACTCTGCAGGAACTCCCCCCCCCCAAACTAATATTATTGACACGAGCAGGCGTGGGAGAAGGGAGGTTTGAGGAAACCACAGGAGTTGGCTTTGTTTCTGTGGTGCAGTCAAGACAGCTTCCAATGGTTGTGACTGTATCTTTGCTTGGGTGGGGAAGCTGTGTAACACAGAGCAGTACTTGGTGTGAGTGTACCACCTCCGAAGCTCAGGCAGATTCCTTAAGATCAAGTTGAGCATGAGATCAAGAGACCCTCTAAAGACCCCGGTCACAGCAGAACAACTTGAACGGCCATGTACAGCAGTTTTAGTGCAATGTTTCTGCCAATCTTGTTCAGAATGATCGACAGGTGTTTCCAGCACCGTGACCGGGAATGAATAATGACAAATACCATGTATTCTTTAATTGATTATAATAACTACGTACACTGTTATATAAACATTTGCCACACCTGGTCGTCCTCTTCCTCGTTGGGGTTCACATTCCTACCATTGCCACGCTCCCACACAGGACTGATTTTAGCTGGTTTGGGCCGTCTGCTAGATGATGAAGCACATGTTGCATCACCACTGCTGCTGACGGATGTAGTAACTTCAGCCAGAAAGCCAGGATTGGATTTTGCTGAGCACTCTGTCATCTCCTTCGGTTTCCAAACAGATTTGTCAAGGGTGGCTCGCACGCTCAGTTTATCTACAGAGGTTTGCCTGTCAACAGCACTTGCAGCATCACCTCCAGTTTCTATAAGGCTTCCTGTTAAACCAGTCTTGGTAGTTGAGGTTGTAACATCTTGGCATACCTCCAAGGGTGGCTCTATAGCTGTCTGTTTCACATCTTCCTGCCTCAGGGACAAGATACCCTTCAGTGCCTCTGGCTGAAAGCTCCTGTCCTCTCCACTATCAATAGGAAACTCTATGCTTGAATCCACATTAACTGGCCTTCCAGAGGTATCTTGGAGTTCAGAAGCAGCCCCAGAGTAGTCTGGAGCTGCTGATACACTCTCTTGCAAAGAGGTGCCCTCATCTTTGACTTCTTGGACAGATATGTCATTTGCTGATGAGGGTTCTGTTACTTTAAACACTGATGATGTTGCAGGATCAAATTGGAGAACACCTTCTTCAGTTTGCAATGTACGACATTCAGTAGCTGAGGCACCTTTAGGATTCAGAGTACCCACAGTAGATGAGACATGAGGTTCGGACTTATTTAGACAAGATGATACACTCTCCTGGACAGTCTGTACTGCAGACCCTAAGTCAGATTTTAAAAATATCGACATCTTTCCGGCCCTTTCTTGTCTTAGCTCTTTCTCCTCTGGTGTCGCCTTCCTGGACAGATACAATTCTATATTCAGGCTGGATGGCTTGCTGGCACCTGTGCCAGCTTGTTTTGGAAGGGCACTTTTATTAGAAGGATCTACAGATCTTTCAGGGGACTTTCTAGGCTTGGATTTAGCAAGAAGGGGTCCTTCCAGCCAAACAGGTTTGGCGGTGCTGGATGTCGACTTGTAGGAAGTGGCAGAACTTCCCACAAGCCTGCTTGGGTCTGCTGTCTGAGTTGGTGTTGCAGAGACCAGTGCCTTCTGGGAGGGTCCAGCTTCTGGTAACTGGGACCTGTCTTTGCTGACGTGTTCTGCTGACAAGGCCCTCTGGGACTCCAAGTGGGTAAGGAGACTCTTGATGGCAGGAGTGTATGGGTCACTGGAAGCCCGGACTGCCCTGACGGCATCCGCACTCTGCTCAGAAACTTCACTTCCCAGACTGTTCTTGGAGGCACTCTTCGGCTTGCCTGGAATCCTTCCAGAATCAGCAGAGAGAAGAGTGCTTGTGCTCAGTGGAGAGCCACGGCTGTTCGTCGTATCTGACACTGGAGCTCTGTAAGGGTACTGTACATGCATCTTCGGGATAGTTTTCTTCTTGTTTTGAGATTTCCTTTCCCAAGGCGACTTGAGGACCTCTTTCTCTTCCCCATGGAGATCCTCATCTGGTGACAGCGTCTTGCGCTTGATCCTCTCAAACTCTGACTCAAGTTCCTTGGACAAATCCAGAAGCCCTCCTTCGGGAAGCTCCCCTCTGAGCGTGGGGGCCGTCCTGGGTGAAGAGCCGGCCTGGCCGCTATGGCAGGAGTACTCCTTGCCAGACTTGTGCTCCTTGGTGGAGAGCTTCTTCCGGCGAGACTTGCCCGAGGCAGTGGTGCCACTGCTGGTCCGGGAGCTGGTGTGGGAGTCTGTCTTAGCTCGGTAGTCCGAGTCCCGCAGTTGCTTCAGGCTGGACTGGGCATCGCTTGGATTGGCATCAGTATCTAGAGCCAGACATAAAATATGCAAGAGTCTTGAAAATATCTCCAACCAATGGAACTGTCGCTACAAACAAAGTACACCATGCTTCTTTAAACAATAATAACAAATGTGGTACAAGTACATATTATGTCAGCCCCAATGGATTCTTTCTCAGTGATTAACCCACCTCAATGGAGGATTATGAAGGATTCAGGATTATTTTTATGTGAACATTGGACGAGTTTGGAGGATTGAGGGTGAATGGTGAATGAAGTACTAAAAATCAGTCACATAGTGGTGCACATAGTCACACATTATACTGTTTGCAATATACATGTACCCAAGGACAGTGTGTTCCATTGTTCACTGCTGCTGGTCATAAATTACACAATCCTCAACTGCAGTGAGTTAAAACAAAGGCACAAGCCTGCTTTGTTTATTTCAAAAGTAAAGCCGTTAGCCAACTCTGCAAAAAAAAAAACAGCTTCAGCCCAGCAACCAACGTGCTGTGCCCAACCCTCCCCCCAAACAAACCAAACCCCCAAAAAGCCAAAGTAGGGACATGGAGGATTTTGGAGGATTGAGGATGTGCCCTAGTGGGTTAAGGTTAAGGACAAATCAGTCTTACTTTGACCTTGAGCCCCAAAATTTGGTGTAAATCAAACCGAATATTGTTGGATTTAGCATGGTTAGGGTTGATAACAGAAATATGATTCAAATAATCCACAGTAATTTATAATATTTCACATAAACATACACTATAATTAGACCTTCTAGATCAATACCAGATTTCTTGAAAAAACAATTCCCCTGGAGGTACAATGGATTCCACAAGAATACAACTTTTGTTAACTTTGTTTGATGAAGGGGTCACAAACATGATCTTTACTGTAGACTGCAGCCCCCTTGGTCAGGCTTATTATATACAGCCTGTCATAATGTCAATTTACACCTTGTATGTGGCTATAATGCCAAATGGAATCCAAATATTTTTTGGGGGGGTGCAACTTTTTCTGACTCAACATCAGGTCTTTGGAGCAAAACGAATGCTCTTTGAAATATTTTCTACCTGTAACTGAACAACAGGAAAGTTTTGTGCACACTATACTTTTTCCCCTTACTTTCTCTGATTACTCGGGATTTTAAGAAGAGCAACAACCTTTACCCTTGATGCTGTTTGGTATTTAATTGTCAAAGACCTTTACTTGAGCTCTGAAATTCGCATTTTATAATTTCCCACTAGCTCATGGGTCCAGGAGGAAGTAGTTCAGAAAGCAAATGTAATCCACATTTCAGAATCAAAGCTTAGCAAGTCCACAAGTTTGCTTTAGCTGGCTAAAAGGTTTTCTAAATCCATACATTTCAGGATAATCTCTCTCATTTCTGTGGAAATGACTGCCATCAACAAAAATTGATATGTGACCTAGACTTAACAAAATGAATCAGAAGTAGCTGGAGCCACTTTTGAGTTTGGCCTTGAAAAAAATTATCGTGCCCATAGGAGATCATCAGGACCCTGAACAATTTTCACCAACATAATGTCCATTTTCATCAAAATGCTAGATGGAGTGATAAATCAAATGAAGAGCTTAGTTTGCTCTTCCTGATCCTTACCAGAATAAAAGTGCAAAATGGCTTTAAGACTCATATTGTAGGATCCAATCATATATTGCCTACAAAATGGAAGACCTTTTCTCACAGTGGCAAGCTCTGCTTGACTTAGGGACACATCATCGTTCTGCCCTAATTCTACAAAGGAAAAAAGGAGGTACTTTTGTACTGGCATACAAATTATTCTACTGAATAATTTCAGAGAGTGTGCGATATGACTTTTCCTGGGAACCATATTTTGTGCAAATTTGTTCTCTCATAACATGCTATCTGATGCCCCTTTTGGTTCATCTTATTAAGAGTGCCCTTTTGAAACACTGAAAATGTTTTACTGCTTTTCCTGACAAACAAGGGAGCACTTCCTGTCGATCACTAATTGCAACTGAAAGAAAATATCAATTTTGAAAGCTCCAGATACATGACAAAAATAGGACGTGAAATTGGATAAAACTTACATTAATGCAAAGAAATTTTATACTCTATTCTACGGGCATCTTTCCCCCCTTTCAAATATGTTGGTGTCTGCAGTTAATTTTATGGTTCTCCTTTTTGTTAGTTTACTTTGATGGAGGGTCATTCGGTTGGGGAAAAGGGGTAAAACTGAAATTTACCGCTTCTTCCCTGGATAATCTAAAGATCCTTTTTTTTTTCTTGGTATCAAATTCCAGATAGAGTCAGTGGCATAGAAGGGTTTTCCCCTCAGTCAGAGCCAAAAATAATGGTTGGTTGATAATGAAGACCAGAAAAATTCCTAGTATGGATGCCCTAACCAGTGAGAAAGTATAGCAGTGTTGTGCACTTTGGTGTGTTCTCTTTTGACTTCAAACCTACATGTATGTCACATAGGCCCTATTGCTATTTTAACCCATCTGAGTGAGTGATTCAAGATGAAAACAGGTAATTGGGCAGCCCTCCTCGAAGGCTGAAGCAAAGGAGAACAGGTAAGCCAACTGTAGAAATTGTACATGTCAGGGGGCTTACAGAGAAACACAAACCAAACAAACAAAGAACAAATAAAGCACATTGTAAGTACCACAATCCAGAGCAACATATTATGCCATGTATTATGCACACTTCCAATGTTGTGTTCTAATTTTTTTTCCCTCTTTGCTGGGGTCAGGCCAAAATTTGGAATTCGGATTAAAAGGACATGATTTCCAGAGCCAGCTGACATAACTTTTCTACAGAACAAAAAAATTTGCATCTGTACGGCAACATGCCAATCCGAACTTGGCACCCAATCAAATGCATTCAACCTGTGAAACATTGACGCACCAAACACTTGGCCATACACTTGTAGCGATACAGCTCATGCATGGGCTCCAAGAACTTTAAATGCATCTTCTACTAAGAATTTGTTCACCATGCACCTAACTGCAAGGCTTCTGAAATTAATGGAGAGCCTGAAGTTGTGTTTTCTACACTAGAAAACTAGTCTGCAACCCCCCATTTGTCTATAAACTGGTCTTTTTACTTCTGTAAACAAATGAGTGAGGTACACAAAAACAATGATTGTTACACGCTTTGCCTTGACTGTTCATGACCCTTTTCTGTGGAACAGACTTGAGAAATATTGACAACTCAGGGACTTTTAAGTCCCAGCTAAAAATGTTTCTTTTCAGAAGATGTTGATTTTAAGTATTTAAATTCAAAACATCTTGATTTATCTTTTGGTGTACTTCTAATGGAGTTTTGTGAAGCATTTTGAGATTTTTATGTAAAACGCTCTTTTCAGACAAAATTATATTTAATGGAAAAATATCCCCCAATAAAGAATAATATTTAAAGTATTCAAAAGGCCACTGTTACAATGAATCCATTAGCAAAAACTTGTGCATATTTGTAAATTTTACAAATATTCCTGCATAAAACTTAATGTTCTGCACAGAGTTCACTCAGAGGAAGTCAGGTTTGCATAGGGATTCTTTCTTCGCCTTCCACCTCTGCGACTCAGGTTCATATTCTTCCCTGGCTGGCTTGTGGATGGCGATTTTCAGTCTTCATCTGAGTCTAAGCATGTTACCCAGAACATTCGGGGGGGGGTTCCTCCCACCTCTGATACTGTATTGTCTTTTCAATGCCTCCTCTCTGCAGGTCTCTTTAGGTTTGGAAGCTACAGTTTTACACAATTTTGACGAGTCCTTTGTTTCACTAACTGCCAAAAAACGGTTAAAGAGAAAACAGAATTAAAAAGGGTAAGAAAAATTTTTGGAGAGAAATCTGTTTTTTCTTGCTGCTTAAAGGCCAGTTCATACTTCGCACGAAAGCGAACGCAAATTTGTGACGTCAGATCAAATATTTGCATTGTGAATTCGTAAAAATTTAACACGTATCAACACAAGCAAAACTTTTAATTTGCTTCGCTTTCCCATTCACCAGAAGTATGACCCGGCCTTTAGTAGCAGTAACCGTTGATGAATGGCAGGGACCACGTATACACATTCACACGCGTGCCGCCCTCCCCTAATGCTAACCCACTCTTGTTTTCCTTCCACCTGCCCTTGATCCAAGACCTCTTGCTTGACTGGCTTCTTTGATGCAGTTTAGAGCCAATCAATATCTGGCACAGTGTCAATACCATCAGTTTGGAAAGTGTCCAAAAAAATGAGTGCTATTGATGTCCAAATATCACAATGGGTGCACCTGCTCGTTGTTGAAAGCACACACACACAAATCAAACACTAAACTCAGCTGATATAAAAAATAGAATCGTTACACACTGCACTCTTGATGCAGTATGTCAAATTGGATGTCCAGAGAGGAAAGGAGCCAAACAAGCAGCTGAAATGTTGGAAATGTCCCCCCCCAAAAAAGATAAAAGTACAATCTGTACAAGAGCTTGAGGAATGTATACAGTCAAAAAAAGAATGTTGTGAGGGGCAAGGGAGGTTCCCCCCCAAGAAAAAATCACCCATCTCCCCAAAACTACACCAGAATGGACCCTCTTCTACCATTTAAGGTTCATTAGTTTGCTGCTGATAAGTGCTTCCCCCTCCCCCCCTCCAAAAAATTCCACCCCTTGGAAAATATCCTGGTGAGGCTCATGAGAACAAAAAATAATGAACTCATCCTCTCTGACGATTCAGGCCATACAACTGCCGGTCTGTTGAATCGAATTTTCTCCCTGTTCAAGATGAATTTCAAACAACTGGCACGGAAAGAAGTACATTTACATGAACATGCATGCAGACAGGGCAAACATAAGAAGTCTTTGAATTTTTAAGAAGCAGAGTTGCCATATAGATCAATATCCGTCTCAGTGCCCAGAACTGAATGTTCTGGCTCCCCAACGAGACTGTGTAGAGTTTCTTGTTTTGCCATCCTAAAATAGACACGTGGCGCTGTGACACTTCCGATGCACGGAAATTGTTTGCTTTAATGTCTTTCACAGCTGCGGCAGGTGGGGCTGAGGAAAAAGAAAAAGAAAGAAGAGGAAAAACTGCCGTGGAGCTGGCAGGCCACAGCTTTAACAGCCAAGCCCTCTGTTTGCCAGGAAAGGCGGAAAAACAGCCAGGCGCTTCGGAGAAGAAGCAACGGCAAGGCCAGAGAGGCTTGGATCCCTCTAGGCTCTAATGAGCGACATAGCAAGATACAAAAGATTGACATGAGAAGTTTCAAGATTTCTCTTTGATTTCTGAAGCTAGTCACGTGGATATGTGCCTCAAGCTACACAGAATCATCGCACATTAATTAGTATCCACCAGCCCTGGAGTAATTTCCATCTGTTTGACTTTTGTTTGGGTTTTCTGCATCAATATCCCAGGCAAATGACAGCCTTCTTCAGGACAAAGGGGGCTCATTATCGCTCCTAAGTCTTCATCCCTACGTGCACACTCTAACTGTACAATCCACACTAACAAGTACATGTGAAATTCCTGCTCTTGGGTCACATCCCTGATGAGAACATTCTGTGAGTTGGCATACACAAAACACTAATGAGTTGCATAATGAGTTGCAGAGGTTGCATAAACCTATGTGGAATTTGTGTGAGAGTACACAGAGGACTTCTGAACGTGCTACACTAAGCAATGTTTATACTGATACCTGTGCTTCAGTGATTACCTTTGGTCTTGTACAAACAGAGGTTCAGCTTGTACAAGTCCATGGAGGTACATGTACATATACACGTACATGCAGTGAAAGTGTGGGGCCTTCCAGGTTCTGTATACCACACCAGGGTGTCGCAGCAAATTTCTCGGGGACTTTTGTCTCGAAGTTTTTTTTAAAGAACACATTTTTGCAGTCAAAAATGTTGCATCGTGTGGTATCTTTCAATCTCCAAAAGTCAGAAAGTTGAGCCAAAAATTGTCTCGCATCTGGGAGAAAGTTTTGCCAGGGGAAAATACCGGCATCAACTGGCTGACATACATGTACCTGGTATTACCTAAAACAATCCCTATCCCTTACATAAAAACTGACAGAAAAAAAGCCAGAATGACAGGGAATGCCACTCATACTTGTCTCATTCTGTAATAACGTCTGCCCTTGTGCTAGTCTGGTAATTTCATTATTCCCTGCAGCAACTTCAATTCAATTTCATTTGCGCTTTTCAAACCTTTACCCTTGCTGAAATATCATTAACTGCACAGCGTGCACGAATAGACTCAATTAGCCATCTAAAGGTCCTCCGGTTGTTGTTCCCATGACAAGGGCAATCAAACCTACTACACAGTACAAACCCGTCTTTGGTCTGGGATTCTGTGTAATTAAATGTTCATATTCCTTTTTTTTTAAATTTTGCTCACTGTGCCATGAAAGATCATAAATGAACACTTGAGACAACAAAATGATCCTCATTTGTCACATAAGATGAAAGTATTATTTCAATGCCTGTTCATGTCATTTCTTTAATTAACTATCAAAGGCCAAATTTTCAGGACAAAGAATTTAAAAGGGCAGCTTTAGATATCCTTTATTTTTAATTCACATTCTATTTGAACACACAATTAAATCCCTCCTATCTCTACTGCACATCAACACAAAGAACCAGATAAAAGAAAAAGACAGCAAACTCTACAGGCATGCAAACATACGATGTACTGTACTGAGGGATGCACTACTGGTATCATGCTGTTGCATTTGAAAGACTGGACATGAAAGCATGATCCAAATGACAGTTTTTCTCTGAAACACACCTCTGCTATCACTAATGGAATGACAACTTCACTGCCCACTCATTATACACAACAGTCGCTTGTGTTAATAAACACTTGAAATTAAACGTTCCAGTAAAAAAAAAATCAACAGTCCCACCCACTCTAATTTCTTATTTCCATTACAGAATGTAACAGAATCGTGATAGCTATTCAAAATAAAAGGCAGATTACAGGAAGCATGGTGTACCGATGCATGTGCACATCAGCGTTAATGTCCCTTTTCACTTCACATTTGGTGTGCACAGCTGCTTCCCGATCACACGTTTCCCAAACTGCCCTCGCACGTGCACCAAGTTCCTCCTTTGGGTCGCCACAACAACAGAACCAAACAGGTTCCATGGAAACCGTTGTTTACAGAGGCCGCCGGTCTCGTTCAAGGAAATGAAATCCATAACCAGAGGGGTACAGTTTCCTCCCTTGACAACACTGAATACCTGCCCTTCTGCGTCAGAGCGTGCTTAGCCAATTACCACATTCATTGGGAGAAAACTGAGCCTTCCTGAGCAGGTTAAATGTAATAAATACCTCAGATCATAAATGATCATTCTAAAAACTCAGCAGTAGAGATCCACAATTTCTTTAGGGTGCACCCGTGAAACAGCGTGTCTGTACTTTCCAAGACGATAATGAAATGCATCGCTATCTCTATGTTCAACAGTCATGCAATTTCAGCTGCATCCGGCCAGCACGGTCTGTTAAGGACTTAATTCCCAGAACGCTCTCGACAGGAATAGAGGCCACTTACCTGTGCTTCCCTCCAACTCTTGCAAAGAAAGTTGAATGGCCCTCTGGAAATCCTCATCATAGGAACTTGACATGCTGCTGTCAACTATCAAAACCAATTGAAACGGTGAACAACATTGAGGAAAAGCAAAGACCCTATGAAGTGTCTTTTTACCCATCAAGATCTCAACCAGTGGAACCAATATCTGTGCAATCAGAAGTGGTGCATCTTCCAGAAAGGCTTGAGTTCCAGTGCCAAATTTCGCCACTGTTTTCACAGTGAGACAATGTTTATGTGGTGAGGCGGTGAAATCTGCCGGCGAAAAATGCAACCAATTGGACAACTGATTTTGAGATCTTTGAGTGCTCCCTCCAATGGGAAAACTTTCCTTTTCTTTTTGGAATGCATTGGTGCATTCAATCTGCTTTAAAGACCACAACAATGTTAAAGTGAAAATGTGAAGAATGTGGAAGTTGAACAGTGGAACTGCTCTAGGCCAAAAGAAGACGTTTATGAGGGAAACTATTGTTTCTGTGATTTTGTTTGTAATCCAAACCTTACGATTACTAGCCCCCTTCCACAATCTTGAATCTAAAGTAACCATTTGGAAAATGAATATCTACGAACACACCACCAAAAAAAAAAATTAGTTCTGAAGTAACTATTACTTATCGTCACTTATACTCCAAGCAATGGCTCATTACACTGCTTCAAGAGGATAACATCGGGCAGACTAGGGTCTGAATGGTGACAATGCCTCTGCGCTGCTTGTGGGCCAATTAAACACCATGCGGAGCGAGCAGTAGAGCTCTACTCAGCTGCACAATGCAATCCCCCAAGTCCAAAAGAAAACCAAGCTGTTGATTTATGTGTTGGAATCGCCATCCAGGGCAAGGGATACGCTCGAAAGGAAGACGACATGTTAAGCACACGTCCGCCGTACTGTTTATTGCCTGGGCAGGGTTTGCAATATCCAGACTATCAGGGGAATCTTCCCTTGATCAGGAGGTTGTGTAGCAGGTGAACCTTCAAAGTTGTGAAGGATTTGGGGCCAAAATGGCAGCACATGTAATTAACAATTTAAAATGGAACAAATGCGCCATTCTACATTTAATTTATAATGAGGGGGGCAGGGAGGCATCAGTTGAATGATTTAAGGGAAGAACACACCTCTAAAACCTGTCCCCTCTGATTGGATAAAGCAAAGTTTCCCCTTACCTGATTGGCTAGTCTGAGCTAGTGTGTTCTGACTGTTTGCCTTGACAGCGTTGCTGCTAGTTACTTGCGTGGCTGCTCCATTACTTATTCTGCAAACAAATAAAAGAGCCGAGTTCAAAACCCCATTAACTGCATGGAAATCAAATGTTTTGGAACTGGATTATTTACTATTACAATAAGACAGGACTTCATAAACAGAGATTGTAAAGGACTGTTTCAGTGGAGGAACTTGGGTGAAAATGCAATCTGCTATTTCCAAGTTACTGACAGTCTCCACTTTTCAGATTCAACCTACCAACACTTTACAATCCACAATGTACATGCACGTGAACCTCAGCAGCATGCCTTTTTCCATGCATGTCCTGATATCTCACATAATTTCAACTTCACAAATCGGTGTCGACTTGTAACACTAACCTACACCTGCCGCAATGACACCGTTTTGAAACCAGTACAGAATTTGCTCCAACCTAATCAAGATTTCACATTTGGAAGAAAACCAACAGAGGAGCAAGCCAAAATCACAGCCTCTGATAACTATGTCCTCTTTGCGGACTTCGGGAAGGAGATAGCAAGGAATTTTTATACCCTGGTGGCTAAATGTTGACTGCAAAAGCAAGTGAGTTAGTATTCGCCCACCTCCTACATTCCCCCTTTTCAACCTGAGGCTGACTGCACAGGCTGTAATAACACTAAGAGAACTGTGGCTTTAGATATGTCGTCCACTTCACATCAGGGATCAGTACCCAATTTGGCAGAGGCCTAAGTGAGACTGACAAGATCAAGACAGGCCTTACTTCTCCACTCTACGGGTGCCTTCCAGACTCACTGTACAAGACATTCCGATCACAGTGCTACGCAGCCCTTCTAAATTTTCTCTGATATAATAAGTTGAGTGCCTGGTTTCAATCTTTTAATATCCAAAAAATGCAAATTCAAACATAGTTTTTTGTAAAAACAGAGGACAGCTTTTTCCGATTCAGTTCAAAAGCATAGAAACATTGTTTCTGAACCCCAAAAGATACTTCAAAAACAGTCTTTGGTGCAATTTATTACACAGCATGTAACGGCAACAGTATAGGACTAAGCGCTCTGCATGGGAACTACATGGGGACAAGGTACTACATATATGATTAGCATCAGGATTATAACAGTAATCAGGGCTCCAGGGAAATAATTATGTATCTGGTCATCTGCAACAATCTGTCATGAGTCTATGTACAAGTAGCACATAATGCCAGCATTCATCTTCAGGTTCAGTAACATAAAAATGACTGAGGAAGTTTAATCCCTCCTTGGATGCAATACTAGTCTGTCCCTAATTGCTCCCTAGCTAAAGCTGGTACCGTTCTATACATACTCCTGAACAGAAATAAGTTGGAGTGAAGTGGCTTGCCCAAGGACATAACATATGGAGAGCAGCTGGGTTCTAACCCCTGCACCTTCTGACCACAAATCATGAGCCCTTATCACCAGGCCACACTCTCTCGAAGGCCATAAAAAGCAAAAACTTTAACAGAAACCTGACTGAATTTTGCTGGAAAAGCAACTGAATGAGTTCATAAAAATATCAGGACAACACTCCTCACGAGGTGTCTTCCGCCACCTAGTCTAAAGAGCATTTATTCCCATCAAGAGCGGCTTTTCATGGAATCTGTCTGAACTGTCACACCAACCCTGCAAAATCACGAATCATATTAGAAACAAGTGTGCATGTGATGATCATATTTGGCACACTACTTGGTGTGGTGTGTCAGTGTTCCAATCATTTTAATGATTGGACAGGTTTGCTGGAATTAATTTCTCATCCGGTAGAAGGATAATCCTATTGCCATCAGTGCAAACTAAATTGTGTAGTTTGATTTTTCACTCCACTGCTTGATTTGATCAAGTGAATGTAACCAAAGTCTTTTACAGATCTTCTTCTGTATCTTAAGCGCATCACTGTGCAGTTATGTACATATTTACAGATCTGCATTTCACAAGGCATGAAAATGTTTTCTCTCTGGTAAAGGCGTGATCTTTTTTCACCATTGTAGGAAATGTTTTCACATGTTGCAACATGAAAATAAATTCCTTGGAAGAGAAAACGTGAGAAGAGAAAACGTGAGAAGAGAATTTCCTAATCCAAGGTTAACATTTATTCCAGGTACTGAAACAAAAAATAACTAGACAACTAGAAATGTTGAGCTCAGAAGTGACAAAAGATCTGACATTTTCTACGTTCAAGAACAACTGCCATGTTACAGGGATGCCCGCCAAAAACTTGTCTAGAGCTTGAAATGAAGGCCAGGGAGGCCAAAATATACCTTGTGCGGGCCTGATATTTGCCCAACATTTCAAGTGAAAAAGTCTGAAATCAGGCTTTTGTCAGAAAATTGGCATCCCTGTCATGTTAAGAATTTCTTTCAGGGGTTTTATCCTCCAAGGCCTGCCTTACAAATCTGATTTCACAGCAGTATACTTTTTTCACTCTTTGAACAGCAGGAGAAAACATCTTGTAGACTGTGGAGAGAAAAGGCCTTTCAATTCAAGATACACAAAAGAGCATCATCTGTAAGTGCCACAACTGAAGACACTTTATGGAATTAGTGGTGCCCAGAACATGATGACGACATCTCATGTCCTTGAATGAGAGAAGAAAAGAAAAGAAAAAAGCATAGAAAAACAACTTATAGTGATCAATATTCTCTAAAGGCAAGAGTGAAAACTCATTCTCAAAATGAGTGAGTCCCTCATAAATTCACTTGAAAGTGTGAAAAATCACTTCAAAAGAGTTCAAACCAGTCCCAAGGAAAGCAAATCACTCTTTAAGAAGAGCCATATGAAAATACAATCCTCTTTTTCAAGTTGTCCTTTACATGGCTCCTTACAGGAGCGGAAAGTTCACTCTGATTGAGTGGTTTCACTCATTTGCACTTTGAGAGAAGTCAGGCTTCAAGTACATGTGCCTATAATCAGAGATCAGAGAATTTAGATCCAATTTTCTGTTCTGACAGGACTGGCCTTTTGTGTGGGAGTGTGCGCTGGCATTGGCTGGTTGGAGCTGACATTTTTTCGTGTCTCTCGTCGAGGGAAATATCTGCTGGGTTTCTTTTATTTCACAAACATCTGGGAGCTCCCTTCTCACTTTTTTTTAAGTGATATCAGAAAATTGCTGTTTTGTGGCCCATGGTAAGAGAACCATCAGGTTGATGAGCACAGTTATTATACACTGTATGCACGCACATGCAGGTCCGCGGTGCCAAGGGCTGGGTTTTCTCAGGAAATGCAAGCTCAGAGTGAGAGAGATAATGCAAGGTTTCTAGTAGGGTCAGCTTCACAGATGTTTTTGTATTTTGGGGGTGGGGCTTGCAGGACAGGGAAGGCAAACAGAGGTGGACTAGATGTAAGGAGGAGGCACTCCTATCTACTGATCCTTGTAAATTTCAACATCCTACTTGTGTAGAAACTATTATTATTTCCAAAGATCTAATGTAATACCCAGTATATCCAAAGTTGTCTCTTTCCAACAAGCAAGCAATATCACAAACTCCCATCACACAATTTGTACATAAGCGTGTAAATGTGCTCAGATTTCATATGATGCAAGCCTCAATTTTTTCCAGATAGCCGTACGAAGGAAGAAGCAGGTTGAACTCTCTTTGGTTGAAAACCCACATGCATGACACCTGTTCATCCCAAAAAGGGAACTGTCTTGAATAAAGGCAATTAAGAAAATTGTTCATTTTCTGAAAAGACCCAGGGCTGGGGTTTGCCCAGAGAGGGGAAACCAGACTACATGTAGGATGGTTGTTTGCACAAGCATACGGTGCATGCGACTTGAGCTGACTGCAATTGCATGGAGTGTCGATCTATAAAAAGATAAGGTAAAAATGAAAACTGCCAAAAGTGTAACTGCGTCACCTGTCCCTACTTGGGCATGCAGAAATCAGCACCTGCTCCAATAAAATGACACATCAGAGCCAACATCAGAGCTAAAGTACACACAAAGGCAGCAGCTGGAGCACTTTTACTGATGGACGGTGGTGTCAAACCACACATGAAACAAAAGCAAAATCATCCCTGACTTCCAAAATGTAATGAATGTTTAGCATGCAAAGCTGGTGGATGCCACAAAATGCCTCAATGTTGCCATAGCGCTTCTTGCACGCACAGTTATCATTTCTGTTCATTTCTGCACTCTTTGTTCATTGAATTAAAATAGACAGAGTCAGAAGATGAATATTGCAAAAGTGCTGCACAGACTGCTGTGTTCAGGAAAATGGTCAAGAACCAGTAGCTGGTATGTCACTTCCACCATTATTTGTGATGCACACCTGAATAATCCTGTGCTAACAATCATGCACACACGTACACAGATGCATGTGAAATTGTCCAGTGATCGTGTGGTACTGTCTCAATGACAGTATCATTTTTTGGGGGGGGTAAAATTAGCCAACTCTCCGTGTCTGAAAATTATTGCAGCACTTATTTTATTTGGCGAGAGGCTCCGTCTCTGATTGTTTGAGCTCATTAATCTATTCCTCATTTGCAGTTTGGCGAGGGACAGGTATTGATCAAACAGTGGTTGAGCTCTGTAACTACCTGTATCAACAGGAAACCTCAGGTAAAGCGGAAAAAGCTAAGCAGATGGTCTCCAAGTGCAATCAATGTCCAGAGTCTTTACGATAAATCATCAACAGGGGGCCAGAAATATTTCGTTGGCATGGCTACAGCCACAGTCCACTGATTTACACATTTCACATTTCAGATCAGATTTGTTTTTTCCACCCTTTTTATTCACAGGAAAGAGAGAAAAAACAGAATTCAAATTTGTATGGAGTGCTGGATCTTCAATTAATTGTCCACTTCAACTGCACCCAGTCATTTTCATGGGGAGCAATGAGAAGAGGCCAGATCTCACTGACTAAAACTCCTCTAAAACTGATTAATTTTTTTTGGGGGGGGAGGGAAGTGCTAGATTCTCTCGTTGAAACAAAAACCAGGGAGTCTGCCTTTCATATTCGTGTCACACTTTGAAAAGCATGGCTTATGAAAACAATTCAGGACACATGTTCAATGTTGAAAGGATAACACATACGTAACAAGAAACACATTTACATGGGCAATTGAGAAGCACAGAAAAGTAGTTACGCTACACTTAAAAAAATTGAGGAATAGATCATCTCGACGATGCATCATATTGCTGTACATGTACATCTTCCTGAATATCGGGCAATTTTTGACTATGTACACCTGCTTGCAGACGCAATGTTTTGACCTTTTCAGGAAGCATGTATCTCTAATCCTGTAGATGCCGTTATCTACGTACGTACATGTACATGTAGCCAACACACAAAATCTTAAATCTTGAGTCAGACATTCACCATTCTTGCTCCAAGGAATCTCACAAAAGAGTCAATACGTAGGCGGGGGTGGTCACTGTACGCAGGGCCAATTACATTCCAGGCTGCCTCAAGGAAGGATCCTAAATCGTGCATAAAATTAACATGTGAGGCCTAACTCTCAAAGTACATCTACCTAGAGTGTTTGAGTTATACTTGAGCACACTCCTGAGGAATTTTCAGCACTAAAGGCCGGTTCATACACGTTCTTTAGATGAACATGAAAGTGACACAAACTTGACGCCACAAAAGATTGGTAGCAAAATGTTGAAATGTGCTCAACTCTTATTTGCAGTGGGGAAATTTTGCTCCGACATCACAAATACGCACTTGTGTTCCCTTTTGCGGCAAGTATGAACCTGCCTTCATTTGATCAGTTTTCTCATCCCTGTAAAATGAGGTCCAATGCGAACAGTGTGAGTTCATCTGGATCTGGGGAAGATACAAACCTGCAGATCAGGGTGAATGACAGCATGCCAACATATCCGTCAGGCATATAAGTCCTGATACTACACCGTGTTTGTTGAGATCTCTAACTCTTTACATCTCTGATGTTTCTG
The DNA here is from genome assembly GCF_054643075.1 of Acanthaster planci. Classification (NCBI taxonomy): domain Eukaryota; kingdom Metazoa; phylum Echinodermata; class Asteroidea; order Valvatida; family Acanthasteridae; genus Acanthaster; species Acanthaster planci. The sequence continues at coordinate 1,044,798 of NW_028257625.1, read as the reverse complement.
CACTGACTGCGACATCATCAGTCCATAATGAACTGATCATGGTAGCACGCAGGCAGAAGTTGTCGCAAGAGTGGCTTGAGTGCAGTGCAAACTCAACCCTGCCTCTTTCTGAGTGCACTGTTTCCTGTCAAGACGTTGACTGGTGTCCAATACATCAGGTACCGTTATCGTCATCTCATTTGGCATTGAAACGGAATGAAGGGGGTATTTTCATGGGCACAGAATGAAGCCCGGGCCTTGTCGTGCCTGTAAAACCGTTTATTTGGACAGCAGTGGTTGAAGGGGTTTTCATTTATAATAACGGGAGGAAAATCCATGGAAATCCTTTGATGGAATAATGACTGACAGGAAAAGACTCAATGTAGGCCTACTCCCCTCCCCCACAAAACCACAGAAGTTTGGCATTTTAATGGTGCCATTTCTTCAGCTCTTAAATCTGGAAGAATCAATCTAAATACATGTATTTGTTTTGCCTTTGTTCATTAAATTCCTGTCAGACTGTCTCAACCAGAGCCAGCAAATTTGTCATAAGAACCCCATCCTAGCAATTATTTTTACAACAGATTCAAGTACTTGGAGGTACAGTTCTTCATTTGGAGTGATTAAAAAAATGACAAAATTATTGTTGAAAAGCATACTCGTATATACCTAAATGTATATGGAACTAAACCCCCTGGAAAGTATTCTTTCTGGAAAGCAATTATTTTGAAAAAAAAAAAAAAGGGAAGGCCACTTCCAACGATGTGTCTAAAGACACATTTCTGGAACACTGTCGTCAGCAGTTCATTTTTAATTTGGCTGCACACGGGCGTGCATTCATTATAATTTATCAGTTAAGTGCGCAGCACAGTGTAGCTACAATCGGCTGAATGAGAACACGTCCCAGATGCTGACGTGGGGCACAATTCAAAAAAGACTCGGCCAAGTTTTGATTTGAAATCAATATCTTAAAACATTGTTTGTTTCACAATATTCAGTACAGTATTCACTGAGTTAAACTCCATAGGGACAGTTGTTAGGCATCTTTCTTTGCATTTTGAACACGTCTTTAATTTGTTCCCTCGTACGAACAAAATGCACAAATTCCAAAAGTGAACAGGACACATACCTGTAACTATAAACCAGCAAATGTCTCCATATGATGAAAAGCTCATCTTTTTCAATTCCAGTTAGGTCTCGCTTGCAAACTTCTAACTGTAGCTTTCATATTTCCCCACACATCCTTGGAGATCCATCAACAAGGAGCATTTGGAGGTCAAAGACCTCCGTAATCACATCAGGATGACTCTACCGAAATGTCATGCCCGTCGCCGTGGTGAAAGTGCAGCTCTTATAAACTGAACGTCAGTTTCTTCTTGCCCACGCTTATTCCTCTGAGTGAGCACAAGGCACGAATCAGTCTGGCTGATGCATTCAATTCAGCCACACCCTTTACCCTCACTTATTCTCCACATTGTGCTCATAAGGCCATATCTCTGTGTCTTTTTTTATTTAAGAAATATAATCCTCAAGAAAAAAGAGCGAAACAATCTTACATTTCTCACGTTTGGACCCATCTGTCAATCCAATGTCTATCTCATTGAACTGTATCTTCAGATGTAACAAACATCACGCATGAAGAATATGAAAACATTCAATGTTTTGAGAATTGATTAAAACTTGTGAAAAGTAAAAACAAGTAATGGTTTAACAGTAAACGATAGGAAAACTCATTTTTACACTTTTTAATTTGTAAGTTTTGATGACTGGTAATATGGTGATATTCCCAATATGAAAAAGAAAAGAGAAAAACTTTTTGAAGAAATGAAAAACAATATGAAAAAGGTCCATCTCTGCAGGAAAACTTGACTTTGACAGCAGTAACCCATGAAGGCACTACAAATCCAAAATGGAATTTAAAAATCATATTCCAGATTTTTAAAATGCCATAATATGGTCACCAAAACCCCAACTTTGTTGCATTTACATGTGCCTGTCAAGATTTCAGACTTATTTTTCAAAGGATTCACCACAGCCTGCTGAGAAAGCACCGGGCTGGCAAACTGTGACAAATGACTGCCAAGACAAACAGGTAGAAGAGCCCAAAGCAAACACATGTCTTAACAGCATTGATTGGTTTACATGCACAGTCTGTGTGTTTGTGTGTACGGAGCATGATACTACACAAACATTACCTAGGCATGAACAAGGAGAGACCAGCTGATACCAACTGGCGCACTCACACTGCAATGTTCGTAAATTACACATCGTTAGCCCATCCCTTCCAAAAAAAGGTGAGACAATCAGCTGGGGGGGGGGAATTGATCCAGGTTTCACGCTTGAGAGCCATTTGATTGAATACGCTATATGTACACATTAATTCTCACGTAAAATTCTTTCAATGCCATGCCTGATGCATCTTGGGTTTCACTGGTGGTTATATTTGAATGCTGCCGATTCTTTCTTATCTGGAAGGAGGCCATCAGATTTTTCGGTACTCATACAACAAATGTTTTGTGTTGAAATTGACAAGTAAATGAGGCGAGGACGTCCGAGATTGATTGACATCCAGACCAGGACCAGGAGGACTGAAGCATTTGACATACATGGATGTACATGGACTGAATAATGATATGATTAAGGGCTAGGTTTTGGTAAAGCCTGCCGCATCTTTCCCATTTCATTGCTTCATTGGATTTGGATAGGGCGTACAATGACTGCTGGCCAGTTGCTAATGCAGCAGCCAGCCATCAATCATTGTATGCTACTGTCCTACATCATGGTGAAGGCTAGCGAACCGAAAGGTGGTCAGTGGGCTTTTTCTTTGATTTGACCTTGACTTATTGCATGGTATGGTCTCTTTTTACCTCCACGTTCACTTCAGTTTAAGTTACAAGCAATGTCTCAGACACTAGCACGGCCAAAATATCTAAAATTAAAGTCACACAAATTCATGAACTGTCCAACGGTCACCGCACCTACAAAACAGTCAATCACTGAAATGTCTGTAGATTGTGTAGATGAAACAGCAAAGAGTATGACAAAACTGAAGGAGAAAAATGACAATAAGATTTGCATGTACATATACGTAGGCCTATGGCTATCTGCACCAGGGGAGGGGAAGGGTACCATAAACGGATGCATTTTTCCATTGTAAAATGTACTGTAGTGGGTACATCACTACACTGAAACTGGGCCTACACTGAACAAGTGTGTACTGAACTTAGAACTAGCCACAAAGGCATTTTTGAACTTCATCTCCTGTTGACTGCCTGGCCACTGTTGACGGAGTCTGGGGTGCCCAAGCATGACATGCATAGAGCGGTCCACTCTCCAAACCAAACCACATAATATAGGGTTACAAGATGATGTGTGGACTCGAACACATGTTTTTCCTCCCTGAAGAAAACAGGTTCAGAGGCATTTTGGGGGTTAGGGTTATTGGTGGCTTGAGGAAGGGGCACGGTCTGGGAAATCCGCATCTCAAAATCCGCTCACAGGAGTCATCACAGTGGAAGAAAACGGAACATTTTCCCTGAGTTATCCTAACCACAAACAAAGAAAGTAATGTCCATACGAGGAATGTGAAACAAGTACGTGTGTGCATGCAGTGCCAACTTCCACCCCAGCCCCCCAAAGTTGCTTTACATGTAGTTTCAGCTTGTACCTCTCCAAAAAAGGCGAAATTGAATTCCGTCCCTCCAACCACCCCCGCTCCTCCCCCAAGATTCGGAAGTCTAACATATTTACCTCAGTAATGGGTCTGTGTTGACTGCCGCAAGCACGCGCAAGTATTTGAAGTGATTTGGCAGAGGGGTTTACTAGGAAATGCAAGTGTTTGTGAACCAGTGCCAGCAATATTTCAATTTTTCTGCAAAGATCCTCAAAATGCTTAACGACAGAGGAGGACTTGAAAAACCTGCCATTGCTAAGCCTATTAAACAGAGAGAGACACCACACAAGGTCTACCGGAAGCTCTTTTACGAACCCAATTATGTTTGGATCTTGTGGGATTTCAACAAGCCTGGCCATATAATGCGTTCTGCAAAACAAAATAATTTACAGTTCTTGTCAGCACTGTGACAAAAAAAAAATTCTTGGAATCGCAGCTAACCACAGCGATCCCACCTCCAGCAACCACCATGGTGGTGCATGTGGGTTGGCCACCATCTGTCTCTGTGCAGTCGGTGCCCAGCTGGGGAAAAATAGCTTAATTGGCTTTCACAATGGGCCGAGCAGCAGACAATTACCAGGTACTCATCCATTCAAAATGAGACTGGAAATCCCTTAACGTCAGTGACGCTGTCAGTCTCCTGACAGCGTTTTGGCCCTCTTGTTAGAAATTTGAAGCAGTGTTTTGTTCATCATTTAGCTAATTGAAGGGAGCTTGTGATGCAGTTTCCATTTTACAGAATCATTTTCGTTTTGCTCTCTTAATGATTTCAAACAATGACCTCCTCGCTTTATCAGATCGGAAGATTGGCATGCCTTGTTTTTTGTCCTCTAGGGCAATTACTTGCTTTTTGTTTTGAACTTCCTGAGGGGGCTCTTTTCTGCTTTGGCTCTGAAAGAGAAACTTCAATGACAAACACAACAAAGCTATTCTGAAATGGAAGCAAAGTTGGCAGTCCACACGCCTGTCCACTGCTGGAAAATGGCATACCGTGAATGTCTTGACATGCTATGGAAGAGAGACAACATGGCATTTTGAACAGAAAAGCACCAACTGCTCCGTACTGTGTTATGGTACATCATTCCAACAAACATGACTTTAACCACTTCGTGCCGGGGCATTTTTCAACATTGAGGATGCTGGGCCGGCATGACTATCATTTTTTCCGTTTTCAAAATCCTTCAACAATTCATCATTCCATTTAACAGTCGTTTATAGCCGCACAGAGTAATCTTTAGGCACTACTCTAAGTTGACAGGTGACCTTCATTGACGCCCCGAATATTTCAGCCAGGCCTGCAGCCTTGTAAACAGAGCCCAGATTGTGCAGTGTTATACAACTGTCTTTTGTTCACAAACTTGGCTCAGTGCACTGCTGACCTCTTTTCAATAGGGGCCAGATTAGCATGCAGCGGTGCTGTGTGGCTCATCGCTGCGGTGGTGGAGAGCTTTTGTCCCTGGTGCTAATCCGCTTGCTCTAAATACCCCAAACCATGGTATACAGTTTCAAAATAACTATGGATTATCACCACTTTTGAGAGTGAAAAATGCCGGTAATGCCCAGCAGCCTGGTCTTTTGTTCGGAGTACGGTCTTTTGTTACAGGGCCCTGTTTCCTTTGTCCGAGTTCGGAGACCCCGGCCTCACATATAAACCATACAGCTCCGATTTCGGAGTCCCCGGCTGGTAGTGGTTAACAATGTCCTACAACAATTGATATTTGTGCATGATGGCCAAACTAGGAGTGCAGCGGTCCTGTTTGAAATTTGAATCCCATTCTCAGACTCCATTTTTGACACCTCTTTAACCACTTCCTGCAGGGCAGAATTTGCATATGCGGGAAGAGTTTACGGGTGATTTTCAAAATTCTTCAAAAATTCATAACTTCAGTTACTGAACGCTTGCACCCACACAAATGACTGTCTGGTGGCTACTCTAATCTGACAGGCAACCTCCATTGATGCCCAGGTATTGCAGCCAGGCCTGCCGCCCAGTAAAGAGAGCCCACAATTATGAGGTGTTGTGTAATTTCCTTTGTTCCTGAAATTGGCCCAGTGCTTTGCTGAATGGCAGTGGTGCCTTTTCAACTGCGGCCAGATTAGCACGCAGCGATACTGCATCGCTCATTGCTGGAGTGCTGGAGCACTTTTTGTCCCTGCTGATAATCCGCGGGCGCTAAATGCCGCTAACAGTGGTCTACTATTTCAAAACAATGACGGATTACCTCCGCTAATGCCAGCACATTCCCCAGCAGCTCGGTCTTTTGTTCCGAGTACGGTCTTTTGTTATAAGGCCCGGCTCCTTTATCCGACTTAGCGCATTCCCAGCTATGCGTACAAAGCCGCGGTCTCTGGTACCGGAAACCCTGGCACCGAGGGGTTAAAGTAGTGTCTCACTAGACAGGAAGGAAGTCATTCAGTCCTAGACAATCTGCTCAGAGAGGGAACAAAAAGGGCCATGTTTTTGAATGAAAAGGACGGTCCTTTGGCATGGACTCACTCTGTAGGCGCACAAGTGTATGCGCGTTTGGCGCGGGGCACGTTTAGTACGCGCAACAAATTTATGGTCTTCATGTGTGCTGAACGCGTGCAGGAACCCAATTGGAAAACTTCTCAAGTACTAGCCTGTGTTTCTTTCGCCAGGGAGGGTGCACTTAAACTAAGGGCAGATTATAAATAAAATTTGAATTTCAGAATTTAAATTTTTTTTCTTTTTTTTGGAGGATTTCTTAAGAAATTAGCAAATACCCCTTGAATAAAAAATCAATTTTCTTAATCTTCTGTAAGTTATTACTTGAGACAAATGCCGGAGACAACTTCAAGTCATTTCATTTTTACAACACCCCACTTCCTTGAAAGACGCTTGAATTCTGACAAAATATCACCTTAATATCCAGAGCCCAATTTTGTAACACTGCTGAACAGCCGATATTGTGCTAACACAGCCTCCGTCCAACAGAGACCCCTAAAGAGCACCTCTAAGGAAAACATGTCTTCTCTGATTTTATCTCTTCAAATAAATTTGGAAGCATCCAATCGAACACAGTATCATTTATCTTCAAAGCTCAGCTTTGCCGAGATGCGAATTCTGAATGTGGATTGCATCATTCAGAGAAAACAGAGAAATAGAGGGGAGCCCTCGCCCTGTGTTTGTAGTGGATAAGCCTTGCGCATGCCAAACAACGGCTACATGCTATTTTATCCACGATGAATGTTTTGACTGCAATGGTAAGAATAATTCCGTGAGGTAAGATGGACTATTCTAATCTGCGAGGCAGAGTGGAATAGAACACTCAGTCTGTCGCCAAATAACTATACTAAATGTGAACTATACAATATCCAACTCTCAGCTGGAGTGTGTTGCTAGGGTTAGGCTTTTCGGAGTTATTTTTCAATACAATTTGAAATGGCAGGCCCATGTAGATGAAATAGTCTCTAAAACTAATAAGAAGTTGTTAAAACTAAAAAAATGTGGCCTTACTACTAAGGAACTCGTAGTTGTTTATAAAGGCTAAATAAGACGCGTCTTGGAAGATGCGGCCCCAGTTTGGCACTCTAGTATAACATCCCATCAAATTAACCAAATTGAGGTTGTACAAGAGAGATTTTGCCAAATAGTTCTTGTTAACAAGTATGTTACTTACAATCAAGCTCTAGTTTCATTGGGCTTCTAGTCACTTTATAGACAAGTTTGTGTGAAGAATTTGTGTGAAGGCCTATAAGTCTGGTAAATTCAGTCAGTGGTTCCCTACATCCCTAAAAGGAGTCACAGGATGGCCCTCAGATCTTCCTGAGTTATTGATGAACATAGCAGCCCAACTAACAGATTTTATAACAGCCCGGTACCATATTTTGGACGAATTTTAAACCAACTGTTAACCTAGACTGGTGGACACATGCGTAATGTTCGTTTGATTTTTTATCATATCAAAACACATATAATTTTTATATAAATATTGTGTGTGCTTTTAAATATGAACTCCAGGTCCAATTGCAAGTCAATGAGCAATTGACTTGCATCTAGTAACTAATATTTGTCTTTTATGATTTTCATGAAGTATAGAGTTTGGCAATTGGATGGTGTGAAATTTTCAATCTTAAATTTTCATCCCGTTTTTCCTCTTAAGTCAAGCGTAAGATTTGTCTTTTCCTTAAAACCTTGCGCAGATCGGAATGGCTACTATGGGGATCCCCTTTTTTGTAAGTACGTTATTAAAAAAAAAATTTCGGCCAAATGCAAAAACCTCCTGTTAATTTGCATCTCTGTAGATGCTGAACAGCCTAGTTTAGTCAACTTTAACATGGGGCCTTCCCCTGAGCTGCTCCATTCTTTTCCAGAGCCCGCCTCCAGTCACGTCCCATGGGGATTGTATGTAAATATCTAAACCACGTGCTGATAAGGGATTATTGACAAAGAAAGTGCCTGGGCAAGCCTTGGAAAGCCTGGGAAAGCCTGGGCCTGTCTCTGAGCTGTAGACAGCTGTCTGAGTAGTTTCATTGTGTTGGGGGTGTCACATTTTTGTGGTTATAACGGAAGTGATCTCAAAACGATCCCCTTGGTGCAATGGGTGTAAAAAGTAGGCTCTGTGCAGTGAATTCAGCTGATACACGTATGACGGCGTCTGAGCATTAACATGAAAAAATCGGCCCTGTACATAAATTTTAAAATATGTGTGTGGGTTTTTTTTAAATGTTAATCTAGTATTACATGTATCCACTGTACAATTTAGCCTGTTGGCTACAAAACGAGATGGAAAAATGTTCTTTCTACCAGTAATAATAATAAAATGAAAATGTTCTTTCTACAGTACAAATGTGAAATATTCATTCTTTCCCAGTCTGAATAAAAAATTTGTAAACTTTGTGTGCTCGTCTGTTTTACTTTTTGTCAATCCGAAGCAACAATGCAACACGAAATTTGTACGATCTTCCTCAGGTCATGCTTAATACATGATCTTGTGGGTCTTACAACTTACTTCAGTCATCAGCATTAATGAGTTTCAAAAATTTCCTCATTTGAGAGAAGTTACCAATGTTTCACATTAGTCGGTATCACCCAATATTGGGTGTTTGTGCGAACAGCCTTCAACACAACCACTGCATGTAAAAGCTGTGCAAGGTTCTTCCTGTGTGTGAAGAGCCCGACTGTGCTAACCTTTACACAACATTATATGTTCAGTGAAACAGTAGAATTAATGGGTATAGGCCTCGAGCTGGACCAAGAGAGGGCGCAATTTTCCAAGCAATGGAGGCTCCTTTGGTTGGAACTGAACTTTACTCGTTCACCAACGACTATGAAAGGCACGCATTACGGTTGCGTCACTACCAGCAAAATGAACACTCCCGACCAATACGGCTCTTTTTAACCAATGAGGGGGTGCTTATGCTCAAGGCGGATAGAGTACCGAAGCGGACACATCACAGGCACACTTATGAGTGTAAAAGGTATTACCACGGGAACCCGTGCGTGAACCAACATGTGCGAGAACTCCATTCATTTGCACTACACTTCTGGGTTCAATATGATGCCACGGTCATGCTGTGGATTGAGCCAAATATTTTATGTCACATGGTCTACAATATCAATCAGACAGTGGGGACAAATTTGGGTGAGGTATTATTTCTGCTCATAGTGAGCACAACTGTGGGGCCGTTAAGCGGTGATATGCAATGGGGCCCAGGGCATTTGCCCGCACACCACTTACCCTGCAGATGTCCCGCTGCTGCCGGATGCCACTACTGCACTGCCGCCGCCGCTGCTGCTGCTGCTGGCTGTGGAAGTGGTGCTGCCCGAGTTGCGAGGCTGAAGCTGCTCTGCCTGCTGCATTAGCAGCAGCTGTGACACCTCCAAGGCCCGCAACAGACCCTCCGTCATACTACCGGGCTCTGCCACCCCTAACAAAAGAATCAATTAACTATAAGCAAGAATACCTCTCAACCCATCATCTTTTGTTCAGTATGTCAGTTCAAAATGGCCCACTATTTGAAATGAGGTGTCCGCTGACAGTTCTCTTAGAGTAGCTATCATTAACCGTCCCAGCTACAGTTAAGAAGGGTGTGCTGTGTTTATTGGGCAGGAAAACTGCTGCCCATTTTCTATGTGAAAGCCTTTTTTTCTTGAAGATATCATGTTGGGTAACTTCAAAATGGAACCATTCAGGAAAGCTGGCGGAGTTACAACCAACATTAGCTGGACCCACATATTTATCGTCACAAAATGCACTTCCAACTTTGCATTCTCCACGGCCTGGGGCTAGTGAAGGAATGTGCAGGGCCAACCATGAGGGTGGGGACCCATGAGTTGAGACTGCCTTTCATTAAGTTTCACCGCCCACCTCTGTTTGCAGAGCCGTGCCTCTTCCTGTGGCTGTTGAGGTGCAGATCCAGGAATGCCAGCGGGGATTCCTCTTGCTGATCGCCTGACGATTCAGCCTGAGCAACGGCCTCCTGCAACGAGGCCTCGATGGCCTGTCGTAAGGCTTCGTCCTATTGCAAGCACAGAGGCAATCTTATCAAACCTCATCACAGTAGAAAATTAACACCACGCAACAAAATCTCACAATGTGGAACAGTGGTCCTACAAGTTATGAATGCTTATCCACCTTCCACAAAAAGCTTAGAAACCACTCTGAAGCAACAAAATTTAATCTCCATCAGTAATTACCACAAAAGCTTGAGTTCAGTTTTTGATTAAAAATTGTCCAGCTCACACAAGCAGTGCAACACATTTTTCCTAGGTTTATAAAGATTTAAGGCATGGTTCTATTACTGGTTAATTATACACACGCACAAAAGGATACCATGCAGAGTGTGTGAGTAGACAGTGCACCCATGCACAGGTGTAAGCACCTATTCCTCATTGCAAGTAAACCTCCTGCTATAGTGTGAACTCTGTGAATGTACATGGAATTCTTAGGCCTATGTTCTTGTTCACTTTGATCCCGGTATTTTCCTGTGTGGGATGTTACAATTTACATGCATCCAGATATGAAGTGAAACCGATATCGCACTGGCTGGGCCCTGGGCCAGCCTGCATATGACTCTCACTGAGAGGTCCTTTCGTGCCAATTTATAATCCTGGGTGAAAAGCGGCAAGGACAGGCACTGTGCCCTGCCAAAGGACACAACATGTGTCCTGGTGCTGGATTCGAACCCCAGACCCCACGATCGGGAGTTACATTTACAATCTCTAGACAACACCCTTCCTACCTCCTCATCCGAGTCACTTTCCCAGCTGGACTGGTGGAGATTGGAGGGTCGGCGGGGCAGGCGTGGTGGGGTGTCAGGGGGCAGCAGGCCCTTGCTGACGGCCGACAGGAACTCGTGACGCTTACGGAGCACTAGCTGGGCAGCCTGGACAATCTTGTGCCTTGGGGTGCGGAGGTAGTGGCGGGCTACCATCTGGGACAGGGTCTCTGTGGCCTCTTCCAGCTCATTCTATGGAGCAGGGAGTTTGAATTGGTTTGAGGGCTTTTTGACTACATTGCTTGTTTCTGAAGTAGAACTAGAACAGGTGAAGCTACACTAATGTCGCCCAGTTTCACTATTTCAATGCATTCCGGACAACACAAACCCAGATACCCCCAATTTCATGGAGCTTGTGTTGTAGTGGAATCCATCAAAAGTACCGGTACAAGTAAAATCGCAAGACAATTGACAAATCAAGACAAATGTACTGGAAGATAGCAATAACGAAAGAATGCTTTCTTAACTGTTCTTTTTCACATCTCATAACTTTGCAGGGAAAACTGCGAGAAATTTCAAAGACTGAACAAACTTAACCTTACCCACTGTGTTCAAATGCACAGAATATGCCACTGAATACTGCTTACTATACAGTTTTGGAGGATTCAGGAAGGGAAGTTGCTTTAGCAAAGTCTAATTACCAGCAAAAAAGGCATACAGGGGTAGAGGACCCATGCAAGATATAGGGCCCCCTTCCTTTTTGTCATGACCCAAGGTTCTACAGGCACCCCCTTACTTTTTTGTGACCACGCAACTGTTTATTTGGTGCTACATATTAACCACTGGTTTATGTGTAAGCTTTCTCTAAGCAGGAAACGGCCACAGACTTTCAAGTAAAGGATGATGGAACTTCCTGTCAGGCACTGGAAGGTTGGTGTGGGAGCCTTTGTTCTGGGGCCATTCTATCTCCAGACTCCGAGGAGTGTAGAACACTGACCCTACACCAAGCTCAACCAGTGTCTGATTGCTTTCATGCTTTACAGAATACTGGAGATAAAATAATGTACACCACTGGATAGCTTTCAGCGTGTAACCTTGCAGTTTCCACTCACCTGCATGAACTCAAAGATCTGTTTGCTGCCCTCTCTGTCCTCCAGGTAGTAACCGTAAGGATAGGAGAAACGCAGGATGCGGCGAGCCCGAAGCAGCTCCTGGATCGACTCCTCAATGAATTTGGTTGCCTCAAGACCTGAACACCGACAAATGCAGAAGCTGTTCTGAACTACTTTTAATCAATTTCGACTGCACTTGCGAGAAGTCATATTTGGCAAACAAGTGCATCAGTCAATGGGGATATTGTGATAGTTCATCATCAGACAGGTTTAGTATGCAAACACATGTCCACATTCCACAATAAATACTTTCAACCTACCATTCACGTTGCACATCATGTGAGCATGTGCACGAGCTTCACAACCTCAAATGATCACTGCTCATTGTCATTCAAATTGGTAGCCACTCATACATATGCAGTGCATATTCCTGTCTCACTCTCACTGGAGCAACATAGTAAACTCCCATCTCTGACTCCCCCGACCCACTCCTCATGTGGGTTCCAGTCTCCCTTCCTCACCTGCTGGCCCTGAGCGAGAACCCAGTTTCCTCATCTTGAAGGCGGCCTTGCGCAGGAGTGGTTCCTCAAGGCTGTGGCTAAGGCCATGGTTCTTGAAGCGGGTGTAGAAGTGGATGAATCGGTTTAGCTCCTGCATCTCGCAGTGTTTCTTCTCGGCCTGAAGGAAAGCACCATTATGGCAATATTGAGGGAAAAAACGAGTGTACATAAGAAACAAATATTCACATCTGAAGATAGGAAAATAATTCCTCGTTTTCACAATCCATGCAGAAAGTTTTGTTTCAATGCAAAAGGAACTGTGTTACTTGACAAATTTCCAAAAATTTAATCAAAATGAAAACCTTAATCTAAACGAAAAAAAGATCTGATTCACGCAAGAATCTCTTCATCGGCATTTGCTCACTTTTTCCATACTGCCATGAGGCTGTCTTTTCAAAAATTGTGCAAAAAGATATCACTCTCAAAGAAATGAATGCCATTCCACTGATGGGAAAAACACCTTATATCACAAAGTGGACACAAAACTGTTACCTATTTTGCCAAAAAATGAGCTTAGAAAGGGTCTTCCTAGAATTTCCCATAAACTGGTAGAGGAGACATAATACCCAGCATAACACAACCACAGGCGAGAGCAAGATGAAAAGATTGTCAAAGATTCTTACGTCCGTTAGCATGCTCTCTGCCTTCTCGTCAACCTTGCTGACCACCTCAAAGCGGTTACAGCGGAAGTAACCACCCGTCTCTGAGCTGTGCTTGCTCCACGCCTCCAGGCACACCCAGCAGAAATCGTGTTTGCACTGTTGGAGAATGGACATAAATGCTATCAATGGCTGGAAATCTTTCACCATCCTTGACTTTGTGAACAAAACGTCTTAACAAACTTACGTATTGGTGCAGTGAAAGTGAATATCCCTTCAATTATCTCTGAAGACGCTGAATTACATCAGAAGTCATTGGTTGTGATTCCTGCTATTCCAAGTTTTTTACTCGTAAAAGGGCTTGGAAGGGGAAGGACAGAATCCGCCCTTCAACAAATTTTCCAATATCGTCGTACTGCATTTTTTTTTCATGAACCAATCCTTCATGAACTTTTAAAGTAATATCTTAAAGTAATATCATTTTGTAGTCGTGTCTTTAAAGTAATATCATTTTGTAGTAGTGTCTTTAAAGTAATATCATTTTGACACCAGTTTTGTGAAAGCTGGACACACTGTTCACTGCATGGTTGTCCAATACATGTGCAAACAACCTAAGTACTGATATGTTGGCTGGTATCATTTTCTAACAATGCCAGTTTAACGTTATCTCCCATGGACACCAATGAAACCTTTACAGGTCGTGTCACATCAAGTCCACATTGGGCTGATTGTCATGTAAAAGCAATATAACCTTAAATTAAATTTATAAACACAAAAAATACATAAATGGATATAGACAATGAATCAAGTTCTTGGAATTAACTTGTAGAAATCTTCCTGCGACATCTTTTTTTTCGATGTGCAGCTGTAGAGTTGCGTGTGTACGGTGAATTGTACAACGCTATTTTGACCAGGCTGCATGTAGTGGTTGCTGTGTTACCATTACGCCTTCTTGGGCAGTGGCGCGGCGCAGCAGGAACCAGTGAAGCCTTGCACTAGCGAAATGCGAAGGGAACTTGTCAAAAATAATGGAACTTTCTTTCCAAATGTTGTAAATGTAAACAGGCAAACAAAAATACAAGCCTTTAGATCTGAAAAATTGTTGAGAGGTGTTTTGTGAACACAGGAAAGACAGGATTTGTTTTTCATCTTTTTTTTTCATTTTTAAATGTGTTTTTCTAACATACCAATATAAATTTAGGATCGGTCGCGTAACCAGAAGCAGAACTAGTTTTTTGGCCTCAAAAAAGTGCACTTAAATCCAGCCAGGCTGGCGAATCAGCTGTTTTGGTGGAAAAGTTTGACTGACACAAATGGGCATGTGTGGTGGGCCTAATTGATTTCATTACATGTACTCAATCCGGGCTACTAAATTTTCACAAGGGCCAGTGCACTTTCCCCACTGGCCCTGTGGGCCACCAAGAGGTTGAAGTTCATTTCGACTCCTGTAGTCCCATCCTGTAATTTTATTCACAAGCTCTTGGATTGCACTTGATACACATGCATGTTACAATGCATCACTGAAAAAAAACCCCAATATTTCAATGAATTGCTCATTTTACAAAACATCTTACACTGTACCACCCCAATATTAAATTCAGGACACAGTCTCAGTCTATAATTAGCTCACGACATCATGTTCATGCACATTCTGGCCTCTTGTTCACAAATGTTACGGCTAATGGTAATTACTGTAATACAATGTAAAACCTGATTCAATGTTAAATCTAAATTTTTGGTCGAAAACGGTTTGCAAAAAAAAGTTTTGCATCTGGATGAGCACTGACAGAGGCTATGAAAGTGAGTGTGACAAAGAACATCATATCCCAACAGTGGAGATTATTTGCAGTGAAGACACGAAAGAAGTTATCACCATTGTTTAATCTAAGCTGCAGTCGTCTGTTATCTTGAAACAGCTCCCATGAAAATTCTGTACACAATAGGATGAAGTGCAGACCCCACCTGTATGTTCGATATAAACAGTTTCTAATCAATCCTTAGGGAGTGAATGATTTCATTACGGGCACAAAGACCCATTGTCTTGACACTTTGAATATTTCCCCAGTACCTTGGTGCATTTCATGTGGTTACAGCCGTCGTTCTTCTGGATGGGCGCGGCGCACTTGGGGCACGGCTTGGCATTGGTGACAAGCCACAGGCAGTTGGCTGCTAATTCCGTCTCGGTATCTGTGCTGGCCACTGGCTCAACAAAATAAACAAACAAACAACAAACAAAAATGAAGGGGTGAACTAGTAAAGAGTCCAAGTCCATTTACGGCACCTGAACGCCACCACGTTTTATGAAGTTTTGACGGGACTTCTTACGTTCTTCCGGTTTGATCTCGGCAATCTTGTCCTGCCATTTTTTCCAGTTCTCACAGCAGCAGGGCTCGTGGGCATCTCCACTACAGTCCCTGCAGAAAGTAATACAACAGGAGACTCTACAATCCATGGGGCCAATTTCATAGAGCTGCTTAAGCACAAAATTTGCTTAAGCGTGAAAAAGCCTTGCTTGACAAATCAGGTTACCGACCAAAACTCCACGTGATGTATATTGTTTTGGAATGGTGTTCACCTGTCTTTTGGTTGGCATGATCATCCGATCACATAGATTTTGAGCAGCCTTTGTTTTTTTAAGCAAGGTTTTTGCATTTAAGCAAATTTTGTGCTTAAGCAGTTCTATGAACTTGGCCCATGGCATGTTTCAGGTGAAATGACTTCACACAAAAACACTCTCAAAGCCATTCCCAGGGTGATGCCAACTTGGAAGCATACAACTGTAACAGTGTTTTAACAATGCAGCAACAGCAACATGTTCATGACTGACAACGTACAATGCCCATCCAAGAGGAATCATAAACGAGAATCCTAACACTATGACTCAACTATTTTGGGGGATAACCTTTGATGATCAGGCAATATCATTATGGTACCGAAGCACAGAATGACAGGGATTTGAAAGAGAACTTTTTACTTAGAACTTGATGAGAAATTCAGAATGGTAAGAAATTTAGAAAGCTTGTATACCCAGCAAGGAATGAGACCGAGGGATACCCCCCCAACATGTCCAATCCCTATACACATTCCAGACTATTGTTACTTAACACATCCCCCCAAGATGTCTGAAAGGAACTCCCCAGATTCCTGCGAGACAATGACCAACACAAAGCAGGGGGGGTTCTCTCCGTCTCATACCTTGCTGCATATAAATGCTTGAGTGTGTAATAAAGTGGACCTTATTCTGTCGGACCCATCTCATCCTCTACATTCTAAGTATTCATTGAGTAGAAGGGAGGAAGAAAGACTTCACATGGAAAAGAGAAATTGGTTAATCTTTGGGGGGCAATGACAAAACCCTTTAGACTGAACCTTTTTTCCCAAATTGAAAAGAAACCAGCTGATTACAATCCAATAAAACAGAGCTTTAGTGTTCAACCAAAAAAATGAAAAGATTCAATTTAGATTACCTCAGAGTTCTAGTGGGCTTAAGAATAGTCCTCATTGGAGTATTTCAAACCAATTTAAAAATAAACCATTCAGAGCGAGCATTAAATGAGTCTGCTCACCAGCAAAATATATGCCCCTGGCCGCAGTCCACTGCGTGGGATATAGAGGGAGGGGTGGAGGGACTGCTTGCCCCACTTGGTCTGTCACTGCCTGTGGCGTAGGGGGTGGGGGGATCCTGCTGGGGCATGTGCACAGCGCGCCCACAACCGGCCACCGGACACCACTTCAGCTTGGGGTTGCTCTCGACGAATGCCTACAAAGAAATGAGATGATGCAAAATATTTACGATATCAAAATCAATTCACTCATTAGGCATTCGTTGTCCCTTTCCTAGGCAATAAACATGCAAGAACATTTCCGTCCCCCAAGGATGGGCTGCCAGTTCATTGCCAACGCTAGTAGCAATTTACATATCTGGAGAGACAGAGGCCAGTAGGGTAAAAATTTACAGAAGGGTACAAATGTCCATTAGCTGTATTTAAATCCATGACTCACTGATCATGAATCATAAACACTCACCACTAGGCCTATACATTCTATTCTAGTAAAGGTGGAAAGGTGAAACTGATATGAAGGCTTTCTTAGCCATATTTCTAGATTTGACATGGGAAATCAATTACCTCTTCGAACATATGGATCTCTAAAATTCCAAATGTGTCTGCTGTTAAATTTTTTTCAGGTTTTGTGACAGAGAAAGATTACCAAAGATTTTTCCAATTTAAGAACTTGACTAAGCACTAAAGTATTGTTATGGCAATTGGACCCACGATGGAGGCCTGAGCCTAGTAATGAGACACACATGCGCCTAAATGACCCTCAATTCAGGCTATTGTGTAACCCTATGGGTACATGTTGGGGAATTTGAGCTTGTCATCACGCAATGTTCATTGCAGATGGAGGGAAATATTAATGGCATGAAATTTATCTATCTTGTGCGCATAAAAAGGACATATAGGGCCCGCGCATACACAAAATACATCTAAATGGTGCTTCTGAGTGCCTTCAGTGGTACATTAGTGGAGTTCGCTTAAGAAGACTAACATTTATATCAAACTGTAGATATCGTCTTGCCATCTCACGGGATACCAGTGTTTCAATGGTTTCCACCGGCACCAGTCGATCACAGTCATAGCCTGGACATACAATGCCGTGTGCATTCCCCTCTTTGATTTTACCAGTCAGATATCTAAGATCAAATAGATCAAAGGAAAAAAAAAACGGCATTCAGCAAATAATAACAAATGCAGTCATTCTGTAAGAGACCGACACACTGGAAGGGCTTATTACAATGCATCCTGATCCAACATATGGTAGTAGTAAGTTAGGACCTAAAACTCTAGCGCTGTCTCTTCATAAGTAATGTCCCTCTAACACAGAGATTTCTTTTGAAATGTGGACTTATCAAGGATTTGGTAAAACTATGTGTTGCCATGGTAATACACCGACTCCTTTGTAAACTCCCTGTTGGAGGTACATCAAATACGAACTCACTGAAGTTGGCACATATAAAGTGATCATACATGAAGTATATTGAAATGACAGAGCCTTACTATCTGTTAATGTCGGCTGCTTTCCTACAAACTACCAGCTTGGGGCCTGACATGATATTTTCTGTGAAAACCAACACTGACTCCTAGGATCACATTTACAGAGAAATGCCAGTGTGTCATACAGCTTTATGTCATCTCTTCATCTTGCCAGCCGTAAGATGACGCATGGTACAAATTGCCAAAGGCAGGTTTTGTGCCTATTATAAAAATTGTTCAAAGCACTCAGCTTGGGACAATGACTTCCAATTCATTGTTCTGCGTGCAAAACTAAACACCGCTTCGACGGAGCCAGCAGCAAATTTGTTGAACGACGGGCCAGCCAGCGGGCTGATTGTCTTGTTGAACCTTACCTTTCCCAGCAGTCACGGCAAAACTGATGGGTGCATAATGTAGTGCTGCTTACATCTTCTGCTGGTACGGTAGATGTGCAAATATCACACTGCAAGAAGGGAAAAAAACGTGCAAATGAAGATTTAGTGCTGAATGACAGCACTTGGGAATAACAACTGACGGCAGTCCTACCGTCACAAGGACAAGGGTTTTGTGAACTTATCTCTCCGGCTCCAACACTTTGACTTCACGATGCTTAATGGACTCTTCAGAGATTCTGTTAATACCATACGGCAACCAGTCGTACACTCATGTCACATGTATTTCTTAAATTTAGGTTGTGAATGCATTTTGGAAGATCCGAGAACTCCACTGTTCAAAGATCGTTGAATGAGCATATGTAGCCTTTGTATAAAAATTGTAACGGCTTCAAATTACCTCTTCTAGATTAGTGAATAATACATGTAAGTCTCCACAACCACAAACCTTAATGTACATCAAAAGTCAATAAACTTTGCACTGGGAGCAATTGTAGCCCGATATTTCAAAACCACATCAAATTTCAAGCAGGTTTTAGTAATTTTTGACAAATCCTTTATGTTACTGTTACCATTTATAATTCAAACCGATTCAAGGTACATGCAGGTTACATCCACAGAAAGCTCTGGTAGGTACAGGTAATGAGAGCTGTGAACTTTCCATTATTCACTTGCATATTGGCATCATTATCCAGATAATAAGGAATAATCCTCAACATATTTTACACTGGTTTCGGAATCGTGAGTCACAATTGTTCCTTTTTTCACAACTATCCTGACAGATTTGTCCATTTCGCCAGGCGACCTCTTTCAATGGAGCATGACACCTGCCACAGATTCTGTCTCAGGGACTGTCTCGTTTGATGATGTGGACTTACCACGACAGGCTCTTCTTGTGGAGTGGCAGCCTTGGGCTCCAGTGAGCTCAGCTTGTGCTCGGCGGCAAAGCTGTCCAGGTTCTCTGGGGGCTTGACGCCGCATCTGACACAGCACTCCTTCGAGTTCGGGATCCACGCCTCCAGAAGAGACTCTCTAGACCACTCTGAATTAATTAGATAGAGGAACAATTGCCAAAACTTTATAATGTTGTCTAAATTGTCAGATGTTAACTTCTGGTACAGATGTCTATAAAGACCTTTTTAATTTCATTTCATGCGTATTAACTTTTTAATGCCTTCAAAAGACGTTTTACTCCAAAATCAAGACTCAAGAATTCAACAACTGCACATCCTTACAAATCAAACATCTTGGATGTCTAATGCTGTGATGGTCTCAACAACGATGGCGCTGTCTACCTACCAAAATTTCTCAGCAGGGCTTCAGCAGTGAAGAGAGGTACCCTGAGCATGTCTGCTGTCTCCACCACCACAAGGTCCTTGGCCTCCTGCAGTTCCTGTAGTCTCAGACCACTGTAGGCCTGAAACAAACGTTCAGCCGCATTTTCCTCCGTAACTAAAGAACTCATACTTTCAATACAATTCCTAGCAATGCTGTATTAACACTCAACCTCAAAAGAACAGACTCCATATCAACTGCTGTCTCTCAAACCTAATGGTAATCTAAGTGATAACACAAACATGAAGGCAACCATTGAAATTCCTTAAAGATATTAGGAAAAAACGACCAACACCAAAAAAGTGGAAGAGTCTGTTAGTATATTTGCTTCCAAGGAATCCTAACATTTAATTCCATATTTTTTGTACTGTTATGATCATGATTACAGCATGTTTTATTAGAAAAACCTAATCTTGTACATGTACATAAGTTTTCAAACTTGACTATGACACTTCTGTTTTAAGGCCATGGCTAAACAAAAAGGCCAACGGTACATAAGGTACTTGAAAAGCCATGTTGGAATTACTTGGCTGCAACTTGAAATTACACACTGCTCTATGGGAACTGGCTGCAGCCAAAAACACAGACCCGTGCCAAATTCTAAGCCAAAGCCACATCGTTCTGACACAGTCTTAGACTTAACCCCATTGATATTCAAGACAAAAGTCTAGTATCTCACCTCCTCATACTGCAATGCACCCACTTCCTCTACAGCCTCCTCCTCATTGGCCGGCTGTGGGAGAGATCAAAAATCCTGCCACACAATCTGTTTTCTCAAATGTAGCCTAAATATCTTCTTTGCACTGTTTATTGTGTCTTAAGGTTTTGTGAGGTTTTGTAGCCAATGCCTAATATCCCCTTGAAACACAATCAACAATATTTATTTCCATACTGCCATAATTTTGATATAAAAAATTTACAAAAGATTAAGGAAGCATGTTCTTCATAAGAACAGTAAATCAAGAACGAAAGGTTAATATGGTGGCATACCTCAGAAGCCTAGGGCTTACAAGGAGATGCCACACATCAAACAAGACAAACAAAACAAAATCAAACAAAATAACACAAAACATCAAAAATTACAGAGACAAACAGAGCAAATGTACAGATGGAGATTCATTACATGTGGAAAAATATAATCATAGACAACAACAAAATGTTACTCTAATGCAATTGAAATAAAATACGATAATTTGACAGCAAAAAGAAATGCAAACATCAATTCCAATGCAAGGGTACAATGGTACAAGGGTACAATGTAGATAAAAATATAGGCATGTACTCATGGAGGAAAAGTAGAGGACTTCGCCCGAAACTTAAAGAAGGAATGAAATGAAATGGAGGTAATTTCTTTGGAATATAATTGAGTCATTGATGCTGACAGTCTCATATTGGCAAATTGAAACTTTGTCTGATGCGTCGCACCAAATTGCACTCTACATCTGAAATGTCTCTGGGTACTTTATACTGAATTTCAGACAATCAGTTTTTAGTTGAGGATGTCTTGGAAAATTTTTGACTTGACTTCTAGGAACATGTTGTCAGTTTCTGAACATTAAAAACACAGAAAAGCACACTGAAATGGGTTTGGTTATTTTTTCCATTAAAATCCTTTCACTGAAAACTAATTTATCAATGAAATCATTCCTCATTGCAGAGTGCATGTACCAATATAGCTCAGGAGCACATGATCTCGAAGCTCTGACTTAAAATCCATATGCTTGAATCCAGCATTCTTCAAACCCATGTTAGTTTTTGATTGTGTTCTTAAAAGCATATCCGACAACGAAGCAGAATTTGAAATGATGTTGATTCGTGGAACTGTTCCTTAAAAGTACAAGAAACCTGAGATTATCCAATAAAGAAAGATTGCCAATAAAGGTGGCATGAAAACCCGTCATAAAAAATTAGACAAACAGAAAATGCATGAAAAAGACTGGAAAATAAACTAAGGTAATATGGGCCGATAGTACAATGTAGGGAAGCTATCATTCTCAACCCCGTCAATGCCTAAAAATGATTAGCAGAGAAGTACTGCACTGACCGATGAGAAGACCATTTTGGACTCCAGGAGCTGAGCAATGACTACGTGCTGATGTCTTTCGGCAGAGTCGCACGGCGTCTCCTTGTCGGCATTCTCAACAAACATTGACGCGTTATGCTCCAACAACATCTGGTCGAAAAAAGGAGGCATTACAAAGCACATCAGAATTGACCCTAACAGGGATAAACGCTCCTCCACGGAGATCAGAAAACAGTCTACAAACCAGAGGCTACTTGGAAGCAATGCCAGGTCTTGTCACAGCTGACTAGCAGCTGACACAAAACAAGACAGACAATGACAGACATAACAAGGATTGCGAGCAATCCTTGTTATGCAAGCAATCCTATAGTACTCGTACACGGTACTTGTACTTGAGTATTACTCAAGTATTGCTTTCAGAATACTCGTTTCTTACTTGTACTATTAGTACAAGTAAGAAATTTAAAATTTCCAAGTACTGGTACTCAAACAACAATTCTTGTACTCGATTAACAGTACTCAATAAAAAAATCCTTTACATCCTGTGACGGTCAATGAAATGCAACGGTTCAAGACAATTGATCTTCACAGACAACAAACATTGTTCCGGAATGTTATTTACTTGTTCTTTGGTTGGCATGAAAATCACACAGAGTTTAAGGTGTTACATTTTGTTTCTGAGCCAGGTTTTTTGGCACTTCAGCAAATTTTGTGCTTAAGCAGCTCTGTGAAATTGGGCCATGCATCAACGGCATTTGCTTATTCTTGATGCTTTTATATTTTACCTCTGAGTAGGCCTAAAGGTTCAAATTACTGTTGTCAGTGCATCGGAACCAATGATTTTTCTGTTGCCGTATAAATGTTGTACTTCTGTGTTTTGCCAAGGAGCCTAAGATACAAGTTCCGTACACAGTTTGGGGACTTAATATAATCTGTAACCACCTAAGCATGCTGATTTCGGAATGCTATGGCAGATTTTAATAAAAACAATCAGTTGCAAAAAGGTTTGTAGATCCATTGTTCAAATTAATTTAAACATTTTGACACACAAATTTGACTATTTACCCAGACTTAACGTACTCTGACTTGTACTCATAATTAGAAGTACTCGTACTCGGAGGAACAAATACTCATACTCGGAGGAACAAATACTCATACTCATACACAGAAGTATTCGTACTTGAAAATCAGTTCTTGTACTCCGTGGGTAAAGTATTTGGACTTTCAGATACGAGCCAATTTACTCGGCAGTACTCTGTACTCAGAAAAAAATACTCGACTACAACACTGATTGTGAGTTCCTTAGGTCTACAGGAGGTCTACTAAGACAAGACAAAAAGCGGGGAGTAAAACCAAACAAAAAAGAGCTCAGATGTCATCCTATTCAACAACCCATCTGTGTGCCCATACATGTATGACAACCTAGACACGAACATACACATACTATATAGTACATGTACAGGACACGGCAGATAATTTGTGTCATTTTCTGAAATGGCAGTATTCATAGTAAGGATTACTGCAGTTTACATAAAGCAAAGAACTAAACCAAAGGCTACATGTAGCTTTCATAACAACCCCTATAAAGTCCAGGTGAAGACAGTCTGCACAAGGCAAAATGCAGAGACATGAGGGGAGACAAGAACAACAAACACAAAGAAGTACAGGGAGCAGCACCAGATGAATAGTACATGCAGTATAAGGATAGCACACAAAGCAAAGGGCACTAAACCTGTTGATACATATACATGTGCATGAAACAGGCATCACAACACATTACATTTCAGTGCACACTGCACTGAAATGCAAGACCAATTGTAAACGATCAGCGAATACAGACTTGCCGTCGCAATGCCACCTTTTTTGCAAACAGATGCAATTCACAACACCAAGATTGATATGTGCATCAGGATATATACACATGTACACGCTGCGAACAACTTGTACATGTACATGTACCATGCATGTACAAGTACATACATACATGTACATGATGCAGTTGTGGCATTGTATTTAACATGTAAATATACATGCATGTAATATCTATTCTTTGTATTTTATTCATGAATCGTTCACATGCTGTGCATTAAAGTTTTATCTCTACTTATGCTTCCAATGCCATGGGACTGCTACAGATGCCGATTACTTTGGCTATACTGCATTTTTCAAACTGTCGTCAGACATTCTAATAATTACATGTATGCCAAATTGAGAGATTTCTGCCGTCATTTTGGAGGAGCGATGTACACATAAATACATGTAGTTAATGTGCTTCCTTAATTTATATTTTACATCACTTACATGTATACGTACATACATCATGCATATATATGACAAGTTGTAACTTTACCTCAACCAAGGAGAGGTAGCCAGATCCTGCTGCATAGTGTAAAGCGGTGTTACCGTCCTGAAAATTTAACAAATGTCAAACATTATTCAAAGTTTGGCCACAAGAGTTCTCCTTCAGAATTTGCCAAAAGAATGTCGGCATGATAGTGCATGGTTGGAAATATTCATACACCGTACAAGCAAGTGAATCCAGTCCCTTAAATAAGGAATGCTTTTGCAGTGTAAATGACATAGGAAAGAATACCAGCTACATGTATCGCGAGAAGTACATTTTTTTCACTCTTTTGAGAAGAAGTGTGACAAGTTGCCCATGCATCCATCAGTTAGACATCATGCTTAGGGTGAATTTTCCTGAAACGTCAATAAAAATTCTGCTCTGTTAAGAAAATTTACGGATCTTTTCTTAGCTGCCCTTCAGCAACAAATATTTACTGCCAAAAACAGTCTACGTGTACGTATTCAAAAAATGATGAAATTTATAATCACGTGGGTAAAAGGATTGGTGGCATATTACATGTACGTACATGTAGTTGATGTGTGTTTTACAGAAGTGTACTTGACATGAGGCATTGATGATAAGTGCACTGCATGGACTCTTTTAAAAATGACGAGTCAAGGTTACCTGTACATTTTGAGATAATGATTGCATTGCATACATGTAGCACCAAATTACCCAAGGATATCCGTTTTCATCAAACCACAAACTTTAACCATTTAAGCTCCCAGGGGAGATACAGCGTACTGCTGCCATATCAGGCACACACGGCTCATCAAACACAACAACCGTCCACAGATTCCCATTAATACGGTACTCTAGGGTGGAGAGAGGCAAGTACGTGTACATGTAGGGGTGAAGTGGTTTGCCCAAGGTCACAGCTCGTGAGTCACAAGATCGAATGACTGAGTCACATGCATCCCTGTACTCGTCCTCCCCTCCTCCTTCCGCTCCCTTCCTACCCCTCCCCAACCCCGCCTCAGTTTCTGTAACACTACCAGGACTGGAAACCCAATCACGTTTCGCACAATTTCAATTAAATCTGTCATAACAGTCACTGCCCAATGGACAAAAACACCTAGATGGAAATGTGCGACACACTTAGAACCTGGAAACAACCTGTGTTCAGAGCGTCTGGTACGTGTATCTGCCTCAAGCAGAAGCACTCCATCATTGGTTGAAAAAAGCCGCATTGGTCGGGAGCTTTTATTTTGTTGGTAGCGATGCAACCGTGACAAGTGCATTTCATAGTCGTTTGTGAACCAACTAAGAGCAGTTCAGTACCAAAGGAGCCTTCATTGCTAAGCAAATAGCGCCCTCTCCTGGTCCAGCTTGAGGCCCATACGTGGCTGGAGAACAGCTTTAACATTTGAACGGTGCGTACTATACCCATTTGAAACATTCTAACCAGAACCAACAAAATAAGGGAGAAGTCACCAGAGCCATTTCTGATTAACAGACTCCACAACAGAAACTTTCCACAAGGGAAAACCAATAAGGACCATCAACATTTTCACAACCACGATTTCCACATTCATCAGCACATGTCAAACTGAGTGAGGAGTCAAAGTGAGGAGTATAGTCCCGTCAGTCAATTGCAATCCAAACTCTGAAAAAGAAAAAATTGTGCCGAAGACTCATTTTGTGAGATTCAGTCATATATGCAACCCTGAATATAGACTGCCAAATCTATGCAACCTACCTCATCTTCCGCATCAATCTGGATCTGCTCGCGTTCTCCTTCCCCCATGGTGATGCCCCGCCATGATAGCACCAACCGCAGGCATTCCAGCCGCTTCTTCTCTGGCGGCTGCGAGTAGTAGTACTGCGAGTAGCTGTAGGTGGACGGCGGCCGGATCTGCTCCTCCATGCAGATGCAATGCAGCGCCGTCTGGTTGTCACTGTTGCGCTTGTTGGGATTGCCGCTGTGCCGCTGCATGAAAATCCTGTGACGAGACAGGTAACAAGAGCTAACAGCAACCTCAAGCCTAACCTTAAAGACTACTCAAAGTCCACGGGGCACATTTGGCCAGATTTTGTACGCACGCTTAAGGAACAGTTGTTAGGACTCTACAATGTACATGTATGTGAGGTTGGATGCCTCTTGACAGTATTTTTAAAATTGCAACTGGTTTTTTTGAAGATTTGGAGAGGTTTCCAGCAAACTGGAGTTCAAGTGGTTATCCTACAAGCTTGTTTTAAAATTTATGATAAAGGTTGACGCCAAACAAAAATGCTGTGTCTTGTTACCCAACCCATGCTAGAAAACTGTGCAATATATAGATCTTTTGTTCTAAACATCAAGGAGAAATGCAACCTCATGGGGTTAAATGCCAAGTCTAATTTTTGGTTGTGTCAGTATCATCATGTACTGGTACATGTACATATTCAAGGCTGGGCATAATGGGAAGCAACTTAAAAAGACAGTAGCTCGTACTCACAATATCTGCTTTCTGAATTCAGACATTCTTTAACCACTAATTAAGCAGTGAATATACGAAGTGCATGTACATGTATAACCAGGTTCAATATTTCATCTAACATTGCCACTTGCTACTTTATACATTCTAGCAGCAGAAATTCCTGCCTTGGCCCCCAGTTCTTGGAAAGCACATCTGCATACTGTGTCAACATGTGCAGTACGGTACATGTTCATGTAAATGTATGTACATGTACATGTATATGCCTGTAATACCAATATAGGCCTGACAAGAGGGTTCTAGACATAATATGGCCATCACCTCTACAGGTTTTTATAGCCAACGATGTCAGCTTCAAGATGCACCTACCTAACTAATCTGTGCATTCCATGTCG
Organism: Acanthaster planci; assembly: GCF_054643075.1. Classification (NCBI taxonomy): domain Eukaryota; kingdom Metazoa; phylum Echinodermata; class Asteroidea; order Valvatida; family Acanthasteridae; genus Acanthaster; species Acanthaster planci. The sequence goes on along the minus strand of NW_028257625.1, from coordinate 1,017,751 downwards.
GCTTGCATAGTGCAGCGGCGTGTTGTGGCTGTAATTCTCCCCATAGGACGTGTTGGGGTCAAAGGCTTTCTGGAACTCCACGCTCCCGTGGTACAACTCCTCAGCCAGCTTCTCGTCGCCGGCGTGCAGCGCCTTGCGAAACTTGGATGACGTGCTGCCCATGGCGTGTGACCCCGTTCACCTCAACCTTCCTGAATAGCCTCTCGGGACTGGCATTCGAAGGCTCTGCTGTCACCACAGCTCAACTCCTAAACCGATGGATTTCTACGTAATCGACCAGGCAATCAAACGTGCAGAAAACAAATTTGAACTTTTGAATTTCAGTTGTGAATCACAACCCTCACTGGGGGATTTCTTCACAGAAAGACATCAATCAGATGAGCATGTCTGGTTCTTGAAAAATGTCAACCATGGCATGAGTCACATGTCTATGAGTAACACCGTTCACAGTACACATGTACATGTATTACTCATGTTTCCTAGATCGCCAAAGATTCAGTTTACAGAATATTTTATCTCTTTCCAGAAAATATGACCTTCTTCCTTGGTGACCAAAGACTGTTATCTAATACTGCCCGCTGTGATATAACAATTGGAAGACATGGACGTACATGTACATATACACCATATGCTCTTGTAGTTGTACTCACCCACACGTCTGTGACATTATTAATGAGAAACTAAAGTGACAGCATGGCACAGTGTGCACGTATGGCAAAGTACCGCTATACAGTGAAGAATATCAGTGTTCACATTTACACTATGCATTAATTACAGCTGAACGAAATAGCACAAAGAAACTAAAAGGTAGAGATGTTATCTCTGCTTCAATGGCAATATAATGCCAGATGTGCTGATTCCAGACTATGGTATACATGTACGTGTATGTATTTGTGCAAATTGTATTCAACTGAAAAATAATTTTTTCCAACAGTCATTTTCCTCCTCTTAAAATAGGCTTTGAGACTCAAGGAGGTTTTCCAGACAGGAAAATATTCTATATATATACATGTATCTACACGCAGACACAGCGCCGCTGGCTGCAACCCCTATACATAAATGGTTTTAGGAAGCCATACCGCATAAAACTTTTGTGTTATTTATGGTCGTCGCCCAGACAACCACCTGCTAGGAACAGTAATTATTGACCCGGTTGAGTGGAGTCACGCAAAGCCACCGTCTGCTCTTCCATTTCTTAACATTTTCAATAAACAGGACTACTTGTTACAAATTAACAAACACATCTGCAAATGAGGTGGAAAACATTACTCTTTTGCCAACAGCAGGTATCGGTACATGTATGCCTAATTTCACCATCAACACCTCTCCGTGACAATTTATCACCCAACAGATAACCACCTGCTTAACTTGGAAGAAACCATTCGGGAATTTCTTGGGAAAAAGACGGAACCACAGAAAAGGCAGTCTACTGTTACATGTCCATTATTTCCCAAACAAGTCAGGACAATTTCTTTCTTCTTTTGGTGTAACCACAGATCTACCATTCTCCAGAGTGCTAGTGCCTACCCCTACAGGTGACAAGCTCCTGGCAAACAAGGGTATTGTGCGTTCACGTTCTATTCACCGTACCCATGAGTCATCCATATGTGCCCAATATGTACCGCGCTGTATACATGTGTACCTATTGGCCAGAAATTTCCAAGTTTTGGGTAAGATGACTAATATTAAATACCATGTACGGTTACCGGTACAGCAAGATTATCCGGTTGGGACAAAGATTACTCACGTGCCTTTATCATGCCCTAAGTACATGTACCAGTATACTGCTGGTAATACCATGAAGGAATAAAAACATACCCTGGTCCCCCTCCTCAGATGTAAATTATACACACCAAGAAAATGCAAACCGGTGTAGGAAACAGACTGGAGGAAATACATACATTTGTACAGAGTTATTACACTGCCAAACCTGAACGATAATGGACAGGTCAGTACAAGAACACATGTACATGAAGCTGGCATAATGTACTGTACATGTACTGTATGCAAATGTACAGGACTCTTAGCTAACACCTGTATGCATTGTACATGTTTGTACAAAACTTTGTCACAATACAGTACACACTGCAGAATGCACGAAGATTATGTAACTGTCCAAGCAGGAGATCCTCACATGTATGAAACTGGAGAAATGCCAATACATGTATTGAGAAAACAAGGCCCATGTTGTTGGTTTTCTGTCATTTTGGTTGCAATCTTGATGATCAGCCAATTATCCCATGCGCTCATCAAGCAACGATGGTTTTTCATGTGTGAAGTGAAAAACTGTGAAATTTTGTTGCGCTCATTTTCCCCAGGCATCCTTTGAGCAATTTGGGAATGTCTACCAGTAGCTCAGGCAATATTTTTTAACACCATTGACATGTGCAAATCAAACATTTCTGTAGTCGACATGGCTCACCAGGGTGGGCAATTTTTCATTTTGTTAAAAAACAAAATCTGGGTTTTTTAGTTGAATGGAATTTTTTAATTTTCATCCAAATTGGAAACAATTTGGTTCAATGATGTATTAATCTTCATGATGCATGTGTATTAATTTTCATTCATTTATATCTTCTGCTACAAAATTAGCAAAATTTGGATTTGAATTAAGAAATTTATATCAAGTTTGTGTCCTTCCTCCATGATGTAATTGACTCAATTCACAAACCACCTTGAATATTGTCTAAACCCAGTGCAATGCATGCAGTATAGCATATACCGGTACATGTATGTACCCACAGAGACAACACTTCCTTCACTTCAGAGACAAGTACATGTATGGTCCATGTACCAAGGATAAAGTGCATACCCTACCTGTCTACTGAGCCCTGTTTGTCTGTCCAGGCATATCCTGCTCTTCTTCAGCCCTGTACTGGTGTCTTAAGAATTTGCCAAGTTTGGAATGTCAGTGTTTTAATTTTTATTAATTTTATGGTTATTTGCATTGTATGTTATTTAATTCAGAGATTTTATCTATTTCTCGTGGATGCCTGTAAGTGGCGGGTAACTGCTGTTGGTCATCAGAAATAAATAAAATAAATAAAAAATCTGAACTCTAAGTTTCGACAAAATTAGAATTCACAAGAGTTGTTAACAGGGTACTTCTACGTGTACTGAATAACTAATGACTGATAAACATGCCATGAACCACATGTACATGTACGTTGATTTTGTTTACATGTATGTACATGTAAGTGTAGTCTAGGTGCGAAATGCAGGTATTTCTCTTACTGTAATTTGTGCAAAAAACACTCTTGTTTTGTTTGTGATCCAGCCCCTTTGTAATTAATAGAGCGATGACATATGCTTGATTAAAATCACATTATTAAGAGCACGTTATTAGTGGTGTTAGTTTCATTGCATACTGACCAACGTTTCTAATTTCCATTTACAGGTAGGCCTAATATGTGTGTATACTTGTGGAGATAAAAGGTTGATGTACATGCACACTGATACTTTACCAATGTCACACTCTGATCACATCAAATCTCCTGTCAAAACTCCTTCACATCAAAGTCTTTCACTGAATCAAAATAACTGATCGAAATCGAAGCAGGTGGATTGAATTGAACAAAAAAATCCTGTCTGACCCAGATTGTGTGTAATGGACGTGTGCACTCATTATCTGTTCATGAACAGATGAGTATATTCACCAAGTAAAATTAAGGAGACAAAAATTTTTGTGTGGCCAATCAGGACCAAGTTGTGTGGACATTTCTCTGTTCCCACAACGTTTTCGGTCCCCACATAATACATGAAGACAAACACATGTCCCCACAATTGTGCAAGGCACACGTGCACATGAAGGTATAATTGCAGAGGTCACGCATGTACCGCTACCAGCTTGATATGAGCAGAGGAGAACCACAGATGACGAGACACAAACCTTATATACTTGGCTTTCACTTCACCTGGAATATTTTACACACTGTTACTGTGGAAAAACCTTTCCTTGTTTAAGATCATTTTTTTAATCAGGTAAGATGTATTTAAAAATGTAAATCATACACATTTTGCTCAGAGACGTGCAGTTACATGTTATTGATGGCAGTACGTGCATATATGCATTTTCAACTGCAACAGATCCAACATTTACAAAAGGTTAAGGGATGCAAATTAGGGGTGACATCCAAACAAACGAGCATGGCATTTTAATTTTTCTTGTGATGAGGTTTCTGTCTTATGTAAAGTTATCAAAGACATGTAACCAGTCGTTTATGCATGTAGTGCAGCCCTACATACGTATATATATCAGTACCAGTCTAACTCCATGGGAAATGCACCCCACTCAACATTAAGTGATTCCAATAACTGTTAGCCATGAACAGTAAGCGTGAAATGGAAGAAGCATTCAAGTTGATTAAATCGACAATTTCATGGCACATGGACACGCTGCGCTAGCCAGCCAAACACATCCGTGGGTGTGGGGTCGGGGAGATAGCAAACAGCATGCAGTGCTAAAAAATGCGAAAGAGCTTAAGTGCAACCTTGGCAAAAACACTGCAACAAAAATAGAATCTCAGCCTAAAAAAAAAGACGTCCTGGAAGCCATTAGCAAGGCACAGAGTCCAAAGAGACATTGCCAAATGCATTTTTACAATCAAAGACACGTGAGGCAAGTCACAAAGTAAAGCTGTTCGCAGTAACCGTCTTCCCTCTTAATGATGCTTAAATGCCAAGATTCTGTGTACTGAGCACTTTCAATACTCTACTGCATGGGTACATGTACTTTTGCCAAGCTACCAAATTCATAGGGAAAAAGGCTCTCCACTTTTTTGCATTCAGAAATCCATTTGTGGATCCCTCCCACTCACTACAGCCCTTTTGCCACCACATTCAGAAAAATTTCATACCCAGCGTTATTTTCAAGATATCCCATATTGATCTATGGTGATCCTACATGATGTTCAGTACGTTCTTCTAATCCTATTGCCCTATTGCCAACAATGCCATCACTGGTTCAAAATCCTTCTTCCCCTGCACACTGTACACAAGTATACCGGTACATGTACAGTTCAAACATGCACATGTAACACAGTGAATTTTTGTAAAGGACTCCTCTTTTTTCCTCCATTTTGCCAAGAATGACTCAGTCTTAGTAAACTGCCAATGCCTGAACTGGATCATGAACTGCAAGGAATCCAACTACCGTTTACCCCCATGATGCATCCTGGGGTCTGGGGTTGGGGAAAGTCTCTAGGCTTACTGTACGTCTTGCAAACACTTTCTGAACAGTTACCAAATGGCACTGTAGTAATACACGTACATGTAAATGACTCATTTGTGATCTCATGAGTGCTACCTGGAGCATGCCTTGGACACATGTTCCCTGTCTCCCAAGTGCTACATTTCGGAACAATTCCCAACTGCCCAAGTGCTACATTTCAGAACAATTACAAAGTTTCAAAAACAAATTTGGAGTGAGCTGTGGTGACTCATGTTTTCACAACCCCACACCAACTGTTGTGTACATGTACATGTACATGTATGTACATAGAAAACAGCCGAGATTTTCACAACTAGGAACAAATAACTATGAGTGTGTCAGTGCAGTACTTGCACCTGCATGTCAAACTACATGTAAGTCAATGTGTGCCCAAACTTGAGTTATTTTCAACGGAATGTGCAAAATCCCACAATGCCTTTACATCAAAAGAAAACGACAAGGCAAAAACTCTTCATCCAAAATGATACTCGGCTGTCCTTACAATAGAAAACATAAAGAACATGCACATGAACCGGTACACAAAGGTGTGATTATGTTCCTTTTATCTCTTTTGATGTGCTATTTATGGTTTGCATCTATGTACATGTATACCACAGTACATGTATCACGGTACACGTCATGCACAGTAGGCCAACACATTGCTCGATCTTTCAATCAAAAGGAATCTACTGGACAGCAAATTTCTACACGTAGAGCACTGAACAGTTCTCTTTCATCTTGGTTGGATTCTGTAGAAATTTGCTTTGCTTTGGTATGATTATTTTAGGCCAATACATGTACATGTCAGTGTAAACACTATATATGCTTTCCTGAATACCATACTATGAAGAATGATTGTGACATGTACATGTAAAGCTTCAAGGTAATATCTGTTAGTCATTCACAGGCAATTACAAACTTATCTTTCCTGATTGATGGACTGTTTGCATGTTAAGACTGGGATTCATGCAGGTGGTTCTGCGGGCAAAGAAATGACAGGGGAAAGGCATTGTGAACTACATGTACATGTATGTTCATCGTGATACTCACATCTGGTTATTGTAGTATGCCTGCATGTTAACATGTACACCACACGTATTTTTGGAAAGCGTAGATAATAGTATACATATTTTCAGCAAACAAACAAACAGGCATCCATGCCAAACAGAGTAGAAGGTACATGTACATGTAGCACACGATACGTATCTTCCCAAGTCACATTTACAATGTACGTCATCATGAGCCCTTTGTCATAGAGGCGGTCATGCTCAACTGCACAGCTACATGTACATGTAGTAATCACAACTGCACCCGTAAACACCTGTAATAAAAAACAGGTAACTCTCATTCCATGAGGTTTTTGACAGTGTCAATTGTTACATGTACAATGTACATGTACGGGTTCCATAAAAATGAGGAGTTTTATTTCCCTGCTGGTGGATTCCAAATTGACATTGTTATACATCTTGCAAGGCTGGATACAGAGGTGTGTGTTATTTTAACAGAGTAAATGACCTACTCTAGACGTCATGGCAGGTGTTAAAAGTTTTGGGTGTGACAAGGATACCCGTCACAAATTGTGCCCCAACCTCACGGAAAGACCCAACTAATATGCCAATATACTGCACCAACAACCAGAACATTTGCTTGTATAATAATCAGAATTATGCATGCATCCATGTGTGCATCCCACAAACTGTCCCAGTACACCGTACATAGACGGTTCATGATTTACTCTACGTAAAGTGAGATCCATTGCTGCAAACGGGAGGGATGGGACCATTCACAAACTAGGATGTACATGTACATGCCGTACAGTGCTGATGAAATCTCAGCCTTATTGGCTGAACATGCTCCATAAATGATGGATATCCACACCACCTACGGTATTCTGATGATTCAAAAATTTTCCCACGACCTACAAACTGCTGTTTAGACGGAGAACAAACATAAATACATGTACTTGTGCGATGCATGCTGTATTTGTACCGGTACAAGTTCAACACGACATCAGAACAAATGGGCTACACTAAACGTAGGGATGCAACTAGGAGAAAAACATTCCGCTTTATACTTCTGATAGACAGAACATTGCTCATGTGTCATATACATGTAGCCGTACATGTATCTCCGATTTCAATATGATTTTACAAACACCCAAGGGGGTTAGGGTTAGGTCCATGTGCATGGTGCGACTGCATCACAAAACAGAGGATCCATCATACTGGTACCAGTAAATGGAAGCTCCACCTGTTAATCACATGAACCCATAGGCAATGCAAGGATTTACTGGGGCAGGGATCTACAGACCAGTGCTTTTGTTCCACAGGAAGCTTCCCTGTGGAACAAAGCAACTGCCCTGCAACAACAAAGCCTCTATTCAGGTGGTGGAGCAATTTATTCAAGATGTATTCAGATGTTCCTTAAAACAAATACTGAATGTTGAATCTATCTATGCAATGGAAAGATCTTTGGAAGCAGATGGAAGGTTCCAACCCACTTGAACTTGGCTTTACCAGGCGGAAGGAAAAATTCTGACTGGCTATAAAATCCTTCTTTTGAATAATGCATTCTACTTCAGTGTTGGCAAAGGCCAAAAAGTTGGCAGCATCAGAATTAAAATGGACTTTTAACATGTACATGTAGCCAAATTTAAGGAAAGCAAATGTAAATTGACAAGAGTACACTTGTGTGTGTTACAAAGTGTCATTACATGCAAGTGAATTTTAAGTCTGAAACATATCCATTATTCCATTATAGTTATACAGTGCCCCTGAGCTGCCTGAAAATGAAGATGCATGTCCATTTTGCTTTCCACTTTTATAAAAATGAACTTTCATCATCTCTTTCCTGCCGTATAATGAAGACACTGTTGATTAGGTACTGTTAGACCCTTTCATTATCCAAAACGAACCTCAATCCTTCCAAGTTGATAACTATTTTTTCACAGAACTCAACATTTGGGATGTACTGTAATGTGTTGGCACAGTAGTCTGAATGTTTCTAACAATGCATAACGTTGACTCAATGACTGGCTACTACCGGTATACAAACAAACAAATACCAGAAACAGGAAGGAACTGTCAACCAAAAATCCACGCACAGTCAGTTTCTGCCAAAGATGACATCGCAACTTTGCTTGTGAAAACTGAATAGTAGCCCTAACAAACCCAAGACAATCCTCAAAAATCCTCCGGGTGGTTTTGGAAGGGTCAGCTCGTACATGTAAGTCCCACACCTCATAATTCCGACGCCTCATACATGTACATTGTAAGTCCAAAAAAAGCATTTTAAAAAGTCCATAAGTCCAATGCCTCATAAGTCCGTTGCCTCATGAGTCCGACGCCTCGTAAGTCCGACGCCTCATAGGTCCGATGGCTCATAAGTTCCAACAGTTTTTTCGGCCCACGGCATAAATCCAATGCCTCAAAAAATCTGATGCCTTGAAAGTCCGATGTTTGATTTGACACTCGTTAGGAGTGTATGAAGACGGTGCTAGGATTAAGTTCCCGGTGTCAAGTATGGTGTACTATTTATGACACGCAGCGTCACTTCGTCCACAGGTGGTATCATACATCATTCTTACATGTAGTGGTATTTTGGATTAAAAAACACTGGACCATTGTACGACCTGTGCAGGGAGTCTGCTTGATTTAGTTTTCCTAACTGGATCAGTACCATGGGCACGAGTTGGGAACAAAGTTGAATCTTGCTTGCGGCCGACACGTTGCGCGGACCCGCACACCTCAATGTATCAGAGGCAACTGCACTGATGCCTCATATTAAGTCTGACACCTCGTTGGTCTGACATTGGATTTATGAGGCATCGGACCTTTGAAGCATCAGAACTATGAGGCTGAAAAAAAATACCCATAAATCCGACACGTCATTATTCCAACGCCTCATAAGTCCGAGTATTAAACATAGGTCATGCTATTTAGTGTCAACAAGCTTTAACGAGCGTCAACAAAGCATCAACAAGTTATTCAAGCATATTTATGCAAAGATTTTTTATTTACTATTCAATTAGGCTCCTACATATCAAATTCAATGTATTATACATGTATATATCTATCTGAAATGATATCTGAGTGTGGAAATTTGAGTGACAAAATCAGGCCTGTTTGTGCAGTCTGACTGGCTGCCATCTTGTTTTCACGTGGACAGCAGAGGAAAGAAAGCTGGCGGCCCCCTTACATCACGAAAAACGTTGTATTCCTGCGAGAATCTGGACGCAACTTCAGTGTTTCGTTTACACAGTGGCATGTGTTAGAGTCTCTTAAATATGATAAAACCACTTTTAAATCTGTAGAGGGCATTTTCAGGTTGTTGACGCTAATTGTGTTTGTTGACGCTTGTTGACGCAAAATACATGTAGCTTGACCGATAAACACAGCTAGGGGACACAGAACTCCAACTGCTGAAAGGGCATACATACATGTGATATCTTGACATTTACAAATGGCTGGGTAATCAGCTAAAAGCATGAAAACTATCACATATCTATCACCCAATCTACATGTGAAGTGGAAAACAATGATAAAAAATATTTTGACATTAACATGATTAACATACAAGAATGTGATAAAGTAAAAATGGTAAATTAAACCTTTTGTAAATGCATGCCACGTTACAAGTACATGTACATACATGTACGTGTACAGTGGGGCCTACATTATGTATGTGTCAGGCACATTTGCCAATTGTCATTATCAACCGACTGCTCAGCGTAACTGGTGACAGTACTTGGAAAGAGTTCCATACATACGCCACTTGACACCGGTGCACAAACCCTACGAGACTGGTCTGAAAAACTGTGTTTTCTAAGTAAACGACTTGGTTTTTTCCATTCTAAATTGAACTTTTCTGGATATGTTTTTGCCTTCTGATGGCTTTAATTGGCATCCGTCATGTCCGTATATGAAACACTTCCCAAGTACTTTTTATAGGCCTAGACTGGCCTACTAAACTATGAAATGTCCAACTTCAGCCTGACATGCCTGAGTTTAGGAACAATCTTCCACAACCGAGAGATAGAAAGGAAAGACAATTGGCTAAAAGCAGAATTATTAACAAATGGTATTATATAAGATTGCGTTTATATACTCTCATGGACGTGGAAATAAAATAGATTTTATTGTTGTGTACCCGGCATCATATGCTGCAAAGCGCATAGACCGTCTGGGCCTACGGTATTTCTACATATTATTTGTAGCTCTATGCTAAAACCAACCAAGCAACGATCATACGTACCACTTCCACGACAGAAAATTCGACTATTTCACGTCCATTTCCAACCTAGCTCACTACAACAAAGGAAAGGACTCCTACTGCGTCGTTCAGCATGTTCAGCTCCGCCGAATCAGCTGACAATAATGTTTTCTGTGCACGGTCTTATTGTTCCCTTCCGCTGTTGACCTTTGTTACAAGTCCAAATTATAAACATCGCCAGCAATTACAACTTAACTACACGTCCCTTGCTCGTCCGAGGGCGCTGGTCAAGACTAACTCTTTTGCGTTTTCATGGGATAGATTTTGTTCGTGCCGACCTCAGTGCTAGTACTTCTGCTTGAGATGTTACCACTTCAATTGGTAAATAGCTTTAAAATGCAACGCGTTTCCGTCGCTAGATTTTGATAAATAAATTAGTGGCTGTGAGAATAGTGCGGTGGGCACGATGAATGCTGGTAACCTGAGCAAACTGTACAAATAATGAAAAGAACATGTCGGGAACCTATGCTGAGTCGAGATGGTGTTATGCTATCAATTTGTGGGAAATTGGCTTCTCCTTCAATCAAAAACTTGAAAGAGAAAGCTCACGGACTAACTCTGTTCGGGTCTACATTAATTGCCTTTCACACACAATGACCTCATTCCCTTGCTATTACCTTAGCAGGGACCATTCGCAGTCACTATTCTGGGAACTTACAAATGTGCGCGTCCAGTAAAGCCTGCCTGGAATAAATTTGAGGGGGAGGATAATACAAATAGGCTATTCAGCAAACACTCCCGAAATTAAATTAATACAATTGTTCTAGCTGTCATAATCTTGAACTTTAATGACAAAACACGCATTACTATCTTATTCTTGAGTGTGCTGCAAGTGTGCAATCCACACCCTTTGATGATACTTGAGGGCGCTATTTCAACCTAACGGTGCGCGATAGAGTAGCGGGCGGGGGAGATCTTTTAAAAATTGAGTAGGCAGAAACTAATTTAATTTAATTTATTAAATGCACGATGTCTCACAGCCTGACGGCTGAATTGCACATCATTTGCATTATTAAAATAGACAATAACATTAACTATTAAAATACATGTATAGAAACATGTACAAATAGAATACTTTTATATAAGAATACAAACAAAACTAACATACACCGTCTATACATCACAACACACCAGAGACCAAACAACTGGCACAGAAAAACCAAAAATAATTTTACAAACCCTTTTTAAAATCCGTTCGATATCATTACTTTGCTTCAAATAACACCAGCATATTCTAGCGCAGGTCCAATGTACCCAGTAAGTACAATTCGCAATTCTTCCCTGCTCAACCCAAATCTTTTCTTTATGGAACATAAACAGCCTCGGCCAACATCTTATCAACCTATATCCTTGTCAGCTGGTGAAGTTGACAAGTATATAGCTTGCCCCAATGACAATAATCTTAAATTTCCCGTCAAATCACGCATTGCTACCTTGTTCTTGCACGTCACAATTAACACTTCCCTGTATTAAGACGGTCCGATTTTGTATTGTTTTGTTACCCGTACCCTATGATGAAACTTGAGGGCGCTATTTCAAATTACGGTACGGGATGAGTGCGAGTAGGGTGGGGGAGATTTTAAAACTTGGGTCGGCAAAAACTTGTGAAGTTGAAAAGAAACTTCCCCCGGTGGTAATAAACTTGAATTTATTGTCAAAAACACATTGCTTTCTGTTTCCTGAGGGTCACCAGGAGGGGCTATTCATGCTGTTTATTCTGCGCTTGGTCGGGATTTGTAAGGCAACCAGAAATGAAAGGAGGGCGCATTTTCTAACTTGTGGCAGAGTCATGCGTGCTGGAGATGGAGTAAAGATTAATAAAAATGCTTTGCCGAACACCTGTGAGGTAAAATAATAGAAAACTGTGCAACTTGTCAAAACCTTTAAGTTGATGTCAAATCAAGCATTGATATGGCCTTGAGCATTACCAGGCGGTGGCTTTTTTTTTTTTTTTTTTTGGATACTTGTTTGTTTGGTTTTTAACAATTTTACACTCGAGTTCGAGTTGGAACTGTATCACACAACACCTCCTCACCAGGGGCGTGTTTTTGGAACAAGAAACACGGACATGTTTCAGCTTTGTCCATTGGTTAAGCGTTTTGGCGACTTAAGTTTTGGCGACGTCATTGTTCCAACTGAAAGAGAACCGAATGTTGGAGTTGGTTCAGCGCCGGTTCAAAATGGAAAAAAAAATAAACGAGCAATTTTTGTCGCCCCTCAAATGAGCAGAAGCACCCCCTCATCGGTTAAAAAAAGCCTGTGGGGAGTGAGTGTTCATTTGGTTGGTAGCGACGCGACCACGACGCGTGCATTTCATAGTCGTTTGTGAACCAGGGAAACTACAGTTCCCACCAATATGGAGATCCCATTGCGATGAAAACTGCATCTTCTCTTTGGCCAGCTTGGACTCACAGTGGGTAGAAATTATGCATTTGTTTTCCAACCGCTAACTTTTAGTCTCACTGACCGTTTGACGCGTTTCCTAACCATTAATTGAAAGCTAGGCCAATCATTTCTGATCAGTTTTACTGACTTAGCTATAAGTCAAGCACATACTCCTTCCCCATTAGCCAGCTCAATAAACGGTTAGGCAAAATTTGTTCTTTGACCTGTAGCTGGCTCTACTCAGCAGATAGTTAGGCAAATGAAGTCCCCTACTATGTAATTGCCTCAGATGAAAGTTACGCAGAAACAACTTCCGACTGTTTAGTTGCACGTTTGGCAAACATTTCTTGACCGTTGTGGCTCAATAAACAGTTAGGCGAATGTTTCCTGACCGTAAAGTGGTTCAGTGGAAAGTTAGGCAAATGTTGCCTGACCAATAGCTGGCTTAAAGGAAATAAGGCATAATTTTTCTTCGCTGTTACTTTGCCCATTAGAAATTGAGGAAAATATGTCATGACAAATACATGGCTGAGTCGGAAATGGTTTTGATTTGATTTTTTCCAAGGTCACTACCTCCAAGGCAGGATACTTGGGGAGCTATTCGGTCCCCGATAGGACTGACCACGCATTAAAGGGTAGCTGCAATCAATTTTTTACTACAAACATGTAAAATGCATCTTTGTGTTTCAGTAAACCTTATTTTAAACGTTGGTTTCAATATTCGAAAGGGTATTTTAATACCTGTTTGGTTTTTATGCTCATGGGTATTTCCATATTCATGAGCAAAACAGCAATGTCATCTCACTCAGGAAGAAGCCTCAATGTTACGTTGGTTTGTCCACAAAAAGTCCTGCATTTTTGTAGATTTCCCAGGACTAAGTTTTCTCTTCTTTGCTGAATCATTGTTGTTTATGTGCATAGCAATAAGGAACCACCAATCCCTCTCTCAGAACTGTTATCAGTTAGTAAGTTCGTGGTGCACAATTTGAACAGAGTATGAGCCACGTCTTCCCTAGATGACTTCACAGCAACAGCGCCCTCAATTGTCAGAGAAAACATAAATAATTCTGATTGTTTAAAAGTGTGCACTTTTCAGTGCAATTAACCAGTTAGGAGTGTGGAATATTTTCATGCATTGAAGAAACGTACAAAGATGCAGAAAAATTGTGTCAAAGAAAAATTTATTGCAGAAAAAGAAAAAAAATTAATAGTTGCCTCACTGCTACGTTTGACCGTTAGGAAGATTACTGACAAGTTAGGAAAATGCTTCCCTATCATTAGCCGACTCCGTGGAAAGTTATGCAAATAATATCCGTCGACCGTGCATTGGCTTTGTTGCAATTAGGTAAATGTTTCTTGACCGTTAGCTTGCTTGGTAGACAGTGAGGCAAATGCTTCCTGGCAGTACAGTTGAAAGTTAGGCAGGGGAGGGGAGCCTGGGTGGGTTTTGAACAATTTCAGTATCGTATTAATACAATCAGGCCCACATGGAAAGGGTGCGACACCATTTTTCCATCATTTTTTAAAATCCCTATTCCAAATATATATAACTATTCAAAGATTTCGGGAGATAAATTTTGTCAATCACTACTATGTATTCCAAATCAAGCGAAGCAATAGCGTTTCCCTGAAAATTGAGACCGTGACATAAAGATGAAATGAAAATGATACTCATGAATACAACTTTAGTACGGCTCTGGTTTAGTCACTATATTAATGGAATTTTTCAAAGTGAGCTCTGTTATTTTGAGGATTTCCGTGTATATTTTTTAATTTTATCAACTTAAGGGTTTATTTCAGAGTCTGGACGGGCCAAGCTTTCTTCTGTAACAGCTGGCAGTACTTGAGGTTCATAATCATCATTTTACCACAAGCTATGACCCCATAGGGCAATCTAGATCTAAGAACACTCGCTGGTCACGAAAATGTTGGAACATACATATACGTAGTCGCAGCTTACTTAAGCGCTGCTGCAGCCAGTGCCGTTTTCCAAATTCCAATACTCAATTCAGCGACGTCTCAGCCTTCAATTGCTTTTTAACTAGCTAACGTTAAAGCTGTAAGCGCAGTAATTAGTTTAATAGTGGCACAAAACATAAAATAAGATGCAAGAGAGCCAGAAATTATAGTAATCAAATTTAATTTATAGGCTTCAGGCCCACCATCGGGGATTGGTTTCGGGAATGAAGCCTGAAACGGAGGCCACGTCGTGTATTGGAAAAGGGCCCAGCATTGGAATTAGAGAGCTGGTAAAGTAAAGTGCGCCCTCTATTAAGAAAATAATTTTTATTTTCTAACCATTAATTCCAGATGTTCTCTTCCTATCCTTTCTTCAGCGCGGCGCAAAAAGGAATCAGTTAATTATCGGTTCTGCCGAAAAGTAGATAAGTGAAATATATAATTTAACTTTTTATGTTCCTGCAGTTTTTGTCTCATGGTTTTTTTTTCTTCATTTCAATTTTTAATCAGGATAGAAGTATCGCGCACGCCACTGGTGATATACAACGAGCATATTTTAAAACCCCACAACTACAAATTTGAAAGATTTACGCTGAAGTCGCTGCAGATATAAAAATAAATTTCAACCGCAATTAAAAGTGTCATTTTCCTCTCGTGAAAAACGACTGGAATAAATTTTAAACATTGATTGTTGTCGTTTTCCAATGAAATCGCACAAGACAGCGAGGCCGCAAAATAGCACAGCGCCCTCTTTGCCTAGATGCCATTCTTTTGTTGGTCATCCCGCCCCCTGCTTCAGTTCACACACGCCACGACGTGACGTCAAACCGCGGAATATCTTCACTATATTTGGAAGTGGAATTGGCGGTGGCCCCGTCGCTGGGCTGATACTGCAGCCTGGAACAGCTGTGTGGCCCTCGAACTGGGCTCTCCAAATATGGCCCATGGTAATGATTATTACAAGCTTTTCGATGTCTGGTACTTCCTCCCTTCCCGGTGCAGCATCAATGTTCCAGGAGAGGAGAGGGTCTTCCACGCCAGCCAACCAGTGGGTGTTACTTCTACCCTGCGCATCAACAGAAGTTACTTTTCCCTCATTGAGCTGAACCGCGACTGTGCGTCGATTTACAATAATTTATAGAAGACTGGATCTCCAATTGTATGGTGTCTCATCCAACATCATGTTCGACGTAACTCTCTCTCTTGAAATGTTTTGGACCTTTAGCGCTTGCTCTAAACGTTTAAATGCGATGAAGTATAACAACTTATTAAAATAAATTCGTCTCCTTTTCAGTGAATCGAGTTCTTGTTCTCTTTAATTTTTTTCAGACATCGCCATTAGGCCCTAAATTTTGCACAGGTGGAAAAGGATGATGAAATAGTAGTACAGATGTTGCCCCCAAACAAGTCCTCATCCCACAAGTACAGGTGTAAGTAGGTGTAACCAATGCTCACAAGCATCTGGAGATGGAATCACACACCTTAAGTCACTTGCTTAATATAGCCCGTCTAAATATAAACTGCCCGTCCGCCGGTATAGGGAATACCCTCTCGAGGGGCTTGAGCCGCTTATAGACCGGGCCTTTGGAATAGCTCAAATGGGGTCGACCACACCACCAAGTGGAGCCGGTGTCAACGATTGAGTTACTACGCCAATGACGGGGCTTAGAGTTGAATCGCAGGGCCGTTTTGACGTCATTTTGTCCAGTGCCTTAAAAAGTGACTGTTTTGTCGGGATGGCCACGGGGACATCTTAAGTTAAATTCGAAGGACTTATTGAACTTTTAGCAAGATATGAGAGGAAAAATAAAACCTGCATTTAGTTTGAATCACAGGAGGGCAATATTTAATTTAATATGGGCAATTTAAAAAACTTTATTATCCATAATATAATTAATCAACTAAAACTGGTTTATAATTCGTGATCAGATCGATCGCTTAGTATATTTAGTCAATCGGTTAACCGATCAGCCGTTTCCTTGAACAGGGCTTTCACTCGCATCACAACTGAACAGCTCAATTGCACTTAAGTGACGAAGAACAAACTGGAAATCGTTCTTATATTGTCACCATCATTTTGATGCCTTAAAAAAGTCTTGTTTGCCATACGATCGCAACTTTGATAAATAGTTTTTCGGTATGCGCAGGCCTACTAGTTAAGGCGGTGGACCCTGACATCAGTCACACGTCACCAACATTTAACCATGTGGTGCTACCATTTCCTGCGCACTCAGAAGCAGCTATCTGAAGACATCTGAACGCTGAGGATACAATTTCACATAGCTCCCAGCCTTCGGGGAGGAACGGCCGTCACTGGAAAGGCACAAAATAAAAGGCTTACGTCATCCGTTGTCCAAGCAACTGGAACCCCACGTGCCGAGGAAATTTTTGAGTGATTGGGACGAGGTGGCGCACTGCATCATGGGTAGGTGAAGAATAAGCAAAGATGGCGGACACCGATGATACGACGTCCGTCGGTTCTCGGCCGAAAACGGCCTTAATGAAACGACATGAACAATTGCAACGCTGGAAAGGCTCAGAACTGGACAGGGAACGAAGTAATGTTGATCCAAAGAGGATAAAAGTGAAATTTAACCAGGGATGTGTGTTTCTGGCGGCATGTGCGAGTGGCGACACGGACGAGGTGAAGAAAATGTTGGGAAAAGGGGCCGACATAAATTATGCAAATGTTGACGGCCTGACCGCCCTCCATCAAGTAAGTAAATGCACTTTACTGAGGTCTTGCCAGTGTGTGTGTCCTTGGTAGACAGCCCAAAGGGTCTCCCCCAGGCATGCATTAGCGGTTGGATTGGAATTTGCTGCGGTTGCACTGTATCTTTGACAGCTTAGGACAGGCGATCAAGTTGACCTTTTGGCTTATTTGCATAAATACATGTGTTCAAAATGGCCGCCTGTCACTGTCGCGGTGGACATGGTGGAGGAGTTGGCAATGACAATGTTACTAATGTTAGGATTTTACTTACATGCATTCATAGAATTACGCACATGTTTTATCCCTGGGTTGGAATTTGGACGTGGATACCAATTTTGGTTTGACAGTTTAATAGAAATTTTTTTTAAAAAATCCAGCAGCAGCTTGTTAATTGTTCATGGTGTTCTTGAAAGTGGCCCAACACTAGTACATGTAAAACAGGATTAAAGAGTGAGAGATGTCATTGTCAGACAATGTGTTACCCATAAATTTAAAAGTGCGAATGAAGGTGCTACATGTAATGGTCACTTCATAGAGGCATCTTCAGAAAGAGTTCCATAGCTTCCTGTTCCATATACAGATGCCACTTAACACCCTGTGCACAAACCCTATGAAACTGGTCTGAAAAATTCCAAGTGTTTTCTAAGTCAAAAACTTGATTTTTCCCTCCTAAATTGAACTTTTTTGGACATGTTTTTGCTTTGTAGAAGCTAATAGCTCACTGTAGGGAATAGTTACTGGCGTTTATATATGGAACTCCTTCCGAATCTTTTATTTGTCTAATAGACAAATCCTGTTCCATGAGTTTGTTCAATCATGTTTAAAACGTTTTTAGCGTCAACATATGCACTGACATGGGGCAAACACAATCAGCGTTAATGAAATGTCAACTCAAAAATGCACTCAAAAGCTTGAAAAGAAGTACAAGTATGGGTACGTTTATAAGACTCTCTCATCTCTTATGAAGGGTAAACTCCATATTTCTCCAGGATAGCAACATATTTGCAGGAAGAGTGGAAGCTGCCATCTTTATTAGACTGATTGCACTCAAACTAGGTGGCAACAAGACACGTTACACAAACACCACTGTTGTGCTCTGTTTAAAATTTTATACTCATATTGCTTGAAATAAAGTTGTGTATTGAACATGATATTTAATTAAGAGCTTAATTAGTACATGTATTTTCAAATATATTATTGACAAAAGAAAATGCATAAAAGTTATGCAGAACAGCTTAACCCCCTTTTATATTACCGGTAGTTATGCCACGTTGGATTCTATACTAGCTGAAGCTCAGGGGCCAGGCTACAGGACTGCCCCTGCACCAGAATCATGATTTACAATATAAGACCCCTCTATTGTTTCTCAGTTTTTAAACTTCCTGCAAGGTCTCTGTCATTCTCAAATCACTGTTACCGCCTCCGTAGATTGCAATATTAGATTAGCACATTTTTGAGGGAGAAAAGACACCTAAACAGTTGTTCAGGTGTCTTCAACCAGTCTTGTTGTCTTTCCACAAAGTAAAGCCACTTAACCCTAACCTTCCCCAACCACACAGAATTAAACCGCAGTAAAGTGTTTAATTCTGTGGGGATAGGTCTGGTAGGCCCATAACAGCTGGCTTTTGCCAACAGCCTCTTTGCACAAAGTCCCATATGGATGTGAATGGGAAAGGTTAGGGCCAGCAACCCTTGGGGGGTTAGGGTTACAGACCTGTACATGAACATGCAGTCCTGTCCAAAATAGAGAGTTGTTCTTCAAAGTGTCATTTTTTTAAGATTAACTGAAACACCATGGATGTTTGTCCTCTTGTAGTATAAAAACAGGTTCCTAGATTTAACTTATGCTTTACTACCTCTGTACCCTTGGCCCTTCATGAACATGTGCAGCTTTGTATACTAAATCTAAAACTTACTGAAATTCCCAATAACATTTTGTGGCTGCATGCACGCTGACGGCTTTACTACCCTGCATACATGTATACATGTAAATACTGACAAACTCTGTGCATGCTCCATGTAATTGTCCATATGCTGGTTTCTTGTGTGTGGGAAATTTGCCTACTGTATGCATGTATGTATTACTTCTTTATTTCTAAACTAAAGTTTGTCACTCTCCAAATTCACCCCCATTCGCTTGACTCACAGAAACATCGACATTCACACTTTTGGTGTGGTCCTGGATAACATAATGCCAAATTTACATGGAATCTGGTTTTTGGTAGCTCCATTATCTGCTTCAAATAGGAACAAGAGCTGGCAATGGCATGCTTTTTCACGAAAGCATCAGCCCTTTGGTGGGCGTGTGCGTGGGCGGGTCGGTTCATGCGGGTCGTACTGAGCAAGCACAACCAAATTCTGTGTAGTCTTTTGCATCTGTGCCAGGAGCTGCAGTTGAAGCTGTCCTACCAGCTTCTCTTTTCCTTCACCAGTAAGGGGGCACCTCAGCACAGAGTGGATTGTGCTTGTGTTGAGTGTAGGTACCAAATGTCTGAGATTATTCAAGCAAAAAAAATTGTCAATCAGGTGCTTGTCAATATACAGGGTACATGTATGTATAAGATATCGTCTGGCACTGAAAGATCAAATCTAATCCTTGCCCTTGCCCTCCCCAGCTACCCCTGCACACTGCTCATGCAAAGAGATTGCTCCTGTTTATCTTTGATCTTTTAGTTTGCTTCTGTATTTGGTGGGGGAGGGTATTTTTGTTGCAGGTTTGTTTGCTTGGCCCTTTTTTTTGGGGGGGGGATTGGGATGGGAGAGGCTTGAATATGAAATTCCCTGATTCAGTTATTAATTAGAACAGCTTTTGTTACAAGAGTGATGCCGTCCATGAGGGTCAGTGCTAAAAACTAATGCCAACTGAAACTTCTTTCACAAGCTTGTTTTGGTTAGAACTCGTACCGCAGTAAGGTTATATATAATGACCAGTAGCATCAGCCAAGTGGTGTGTTGATGTAACAGTTTGCCGTGCATTATGTACATGTAAATCTTTGAATTTGTCCCTCTCTTTATGTATTTAGAGGACATAAGTAATTAATTGCAAAATATCCTCTTACCACAGTGAGGAAATAACAGTGAGTTTGTGTAATTGCTTTCTTTAATGGCCCTGTTCCTCATTGTCATGAAGACAAGCAGAACAACCTGTTTAAAAACGGGATGCACATGTAAAACCCTCAGTAGACCGCACTTAATCTGGCCTACCAGAGTTAAACCATTTTTCATGCCTTATAAGTTGTGGATGCCTGGCCTCTGAATTTGCTAAATATTACCTGACCAGTAAGCCAGTGATGATTATAACAGGAAGTACGGTATGTCCCACAATCTTATGTGGTAGGTCCGTGTTCAGACCTGGGAAAGTTCAAGTAAACATGGACTTGACTGTAACTCAAGTTATACAGTGTACAGTTATTGGGTGTGATTTTGCTTTGGAAGTGAGGGACTCTGCACCAGACTGCGACAGCAGTAGGACTGAACTTGTGCATTCAATTTATGAGGGTGTGGGAATCTTGCAGACTTAACAGTGTGAGTTCTTTGGCAAACTTCCCACGGTACTTTTAAAAAGGTCATACATTTTACAAATGGTCTGCATGTTGTAAAAATGTATTGGGGCATGATGACTGTTGTGTCAATGAAATGGGTCCTTCTGACATTTCAGAACTGAATTGTTTGTCTCAAGATTCAGTTCCCCAGTTTCATTTTTAGATAGTGCTTATGAATTCAAAATGTCTGTGTTTTCACTCTTAAAAACTTACATGTACAACTTTGCATACAGTTTTATGGCACACTTACACTCACACTCTTACTACACATAATGTATGTGTGTAAGGACACAATACTGGCCAACAAAAATGGGACACATAGGTAAAAATTCAATCTAGTGAAAAGTGTTTAATTTACTTTTAAATTATGACAATGGACCACCCTCTGTCAGAAAATAGCAATGGGAAGATAATCGGCCCAAGAAATTTTCTTCTGTGCAGTGCTTTCTGTAGAGGGGGGCCTCATAAGTTAACGTTGGTTACGGTGTCCACTTTGCAGTCAACCATGCAATAATAAAAGTCAAAGAAAAACAATGTGGAGTTGTATTGTTGTGGTTAAGCTTTTCCTCCTTTCTGAAAGTCATCTTTAAAAAAAATGTTAATTGTTACTAATTTTACGATATCTTAATAAGGTGGACACCGTAACTAACGTTAACAAGTGTACTTTTTCACACACAACAATTTTAAATGATTTGCAGTTTGATGACTTGAGGAAAACAGCTGGTTGCGAAGCTTGCAAGTACTTCAAAGAGGACATTATCATTGACAACCAAAGAACAGATACCCTCAATTTCAAAGATCTTTGTCCTGTAGTTTAACGTTAGTTACAAAAATGACACGGACACCAAAAATTTCGAATCAAAGCTAACATTTCATGTGACAAGTTTATTATGACTTGCTTTACTGGAGCCCTCAAGGTAGTTGCCTCACCTTCAGAAAATTGCCTATGTTACTATGTGCAGGTGTTAATACATGCACATGCTTTTTCATTTCTTGGGAGCATCTCTGTGATCTACATATCTGATAAGCCACTTCAGCCTATTTTTAAATGCCCTACATGTATATGCATGCAAGAAGGTTGCACATGAGCTTCACAGAAGTTGAAATCTTTGACATTGTGAACTTAAGTACATGTATGTATATTTAAATGTGCACCATTTGCAACATTAAACACTTCTGAGGAACAAGTAAATTGAGTCAATGACTATTTTATTTTTCACTCTAATCTTGTTTCTTAAAAACTGTATTTCATTATGGAGGCTATACACTGACGATCCCATCTGAAGAACATGGCACATCTCATTAATTGAATTTCAAATGCGACTACAACTATATCCCCTGGAGTGAGCTGGCGATCGGCAGGCTCTTGTGGGGTCCTGAAATTACAGAAATGGCAACAGGAATGGTTGAAATCGAATAATCTTTGATTTAATTACTACTAAAGCTTCTTTCACAAGGACATGTGAATCTACAGACATATAATCTTATCCAACCATTGAATCTTTTTCTCCTTTCTGGCTTCTGAAATAAGATAGAAGAAAAATAAAATTTAAATAGAACAATTTTTTAACATAACCGGCAGTGGCTTGATTTGTAGAAACATAAAAAAAAACTCTAACAAGACCCCAGGGGTTCCACAAAGGCAAGTTCCCCTATCTGTGTAAACATCACTTGCCTACGTGTTACATCAACTTCGCTCCATTTACTTTTAATTCACTGCGAACTCGCCCCCATACTACTGGATGACAAATGGGGCGACTTTTAATACGAATGGGGCGAAGTCGAAAGTGCCGGTGTGTAACGAACGTGAAACACTGATGATTTCTTGAACTTGGCAAGGCTATTCTTTAAGTTTGTTCATTTTTGTGATGGACTTTAGCTTAAAAAGTGTAAATTATTTGTCGTTTTGCAATTTCAAGCGGGACTTCAGATGTTTACTATTTTTTTCTTCCGTTCGTTAAACATGGACACGATTCACACGAAACCCTCCAAGCGGTCCGCGACAAAGCCCAAAAATCACCCACTGACTATCCATTAAAATCTTCCCTTTTACAATGCCATCTGACCTCTTTTCACAAAAAAATACAGAAAATAAAATCTATTTAAGTTGATACAAACCTTTTGGCTGCTCTTTTTCCGGATATTGGCTGCTCTTTTCCTGATTGTTGGAGGGAAAGCTGTCGCGCGCAGCAACTTTCTCCGTTCGTTACACAGAGACGCGAAAGCGGCGCGCGGTGGACACGGTGCTTAAAATAGCTTTATCTCGGAAAAGACGTAATCGAGCCTAAAACAATTGACCTTTAGGTCATCCATGCAGGGTACCATTGCACGTGTACGACCACTAGTCAGACTGCGTTGATCACCAGTTAAAACATGTGGACATTTTACGTTAGTTACAAAATGGACACGAAAATTATCGCGATCGATATGCTGATGTTTTCTCATCCTCGAGGGTAATTATGGTCTAGCACACATTTTACACGATGTTTATTAAGCTCATTTCGAATAAAAATGGCTTTTACAGGTAAGGGTGAGGCTTGTAAATGATGATTCTGGCCCTTTTCGTCATGGTATGGTGTGGTGGACACGATGTGAAACGAACGTTAACGCAGGTTCAGCTGCCATTTTGGAGCGTGGATTTATTTTATTTTTTTTTTGTAAAGGGCCAAAATATTACTTCATTGCTTAACTCAAAAAATATGACCATTGTGATAAAATACGTGAGCTATAAGTAAAGTAGTTGAGTTCATTAAATTTTGTTCAAGCAATGTCCCATTTTTGGGCGCCATTTTGAACTAAAATTTGCTCTTCAACGTGAATAAAAATTATAGACTCGCATTTACACTGAATTATTTATCTTTATTTATCTCTCAAATACATGTACAACTATAATCTCAAGCAAACATAGCTTGAAAATGGTTACATCATCTGATAAATTAAAGTTCATTTTTTGCATCATGAAAGTTGGCCAGTATTGTGACCTTACACATACATTGGTGGTGTCTTTTGGGGGGAATATCCCTGACAAGAGCTTTAGTTTGCTTATCTTTATTTTGTGGTGTTTGTGAATCATATTTTCTGTTGTCTTTATGAATCATCCCTATCCAATCAAACTTAAACACACTTCAGTTGGTAGACCTATTAAATCAGGGAATTCCCACATTGTACTCTTCGTTGTGAGACCAATTCATGAAAATGTTGCGTTTCCCACTACACTGAAAAATTACAGTTGCTAGGAAGCTGAAATCCTTTCTTAAATACTCTAAATCTTTTTAGCCAAGAATATTGAGATGAATTAATTTGTATGTGACTGCTTTACAGCTGACCAGTTTACAATTGTTTTTTCTTAGATACAGGGTGATGCACTTTTAAAAATAGGTTCTAGGGTTATTATCCTTTGTTTTGTTAAATCAAACTTTCAAATGAAAAAGGGTTCTCAATTATTTTCTGGGTGGGTCAGGTGAGCAGAGACGATAATGTCTTCTTGCTTGAGAAAACAATTTACTTAATACCCAGTGGAATGTGGATATTTAGTTACAACATTCCAATCACAAACATTCCAAGTACTTTGATATTAATAAGATCAATTGATAATTGATACAGTAAGGGTCAAGTCACACTAACTGATTATTAAATCTCTTCTCACATATATCGAAATTGACAAAAAGCACAAGCACAGTTGATTCAAGCCACAGAAGGAGCCCCCCAAAATGACAATTTGTTCTCTTGGGTAAAATGCTGATGTGGTTTCTTACTCAGTGGTGGCAAACGTAAGAGAAACCCCCCTCCCCTCCCCCTTCATGTTTTTGACAAACTTGATTAGAGGAAGCTTGCCAGGATGACTAATGTGCGATGCACTTTACCGGAATGCCAACCCTTCAGGTCTGCACTGCCTTGGCAACTTGGCTTGTATACACCCCTCTCACACTCAAAGAAAGGTGTACACCACACACAGGTATACCACACAAAAAAGCTGAATAAAGGTACAGGCCCAACCATCTCAGGAATGAAAAGAAAAAAAGATTGATGGTGACTCTATGGTGACTCGGACAATAGCACACCCCCCCTCCGTAAAAAAAAAAAAGAAGCCAGGGGCTTCTATATAAGCCCTCACAAGCGTTGCAATAATCCAATTCTAGAATGGGCCAGGCTGCCCCATTGGTCTTTGCCTTTATTGGCCAGGCCAACAGACCACTTCCTGTGATTTCTACCAGGCAGAATTTTAAGGGCCACATCTCTTCAATAGTTGGTCCAATTGCCCATTAACCCACAAGAAAAGCAGTTCAGCTTAAGTACACCAGCACACATGCTTTATGAACAATGTAACTGACTCAGACGTGCCTGAAGATTTTTCAGTCTAAATCTATACTGTGAAATAACAAGTGACACAGCCCACGTAACCCAAATGCCAAAGTACACGCATGCAACATTAAAAAAAAAAAAAAAAAACACCACCACCTATTTATTACCCATCATCAATACATGCAGTTTCACATTTCAATGACACTCGCCTACTGTGACATACATGTATGCAGTGAACTTTACTGGCCTTACCACCTGAGCAGTAACACAACAAATGACAAGTCACTTGAAACCAACCGCCCCCCCTTGAATGACATACATGTACTCAAGATGCACCCAAGGCCCGACATTAAGCAGTGGCATTAAGGTAACCTTATCTTATTCTTCAACTCTTCCAGTTATCTTTGGCCCCTTAAGGATGACACACAGAGTACATGTATCTGTTATCAGTGCATCGCAGGGCACTTTCAACTTGAAATAACACTCTCACGATTCAATTCTTATTTCATCACCATTTTCACAAGGGACGAATTTGGCCCAAATACCACTACCTTTGCAAATCTGGTTTTTTGGGTTATTTTTTTGTTTGGTTTTTTTGTTTGTTTTTTTTGTTTTTTGCCAAACCAACTGCCCTTTCTCATGCCCACACCTTGGTGAAATTTCTTTGACCAAATCTGTCGGAATCAGCTGAATCACAATGATCTCCATGGGGCAAAATTCAAACGAAATGCATTTTTTGGTTTTCTGGAGGGGATGAAATGTATACTCCACAGAGATTACATTAATTTAAGAGAAAAAAAAACTGTTTGTTCAGACATGGCACCGTTCAATGTATTGAATCAACTATTGCATTTGATCGATACAAATTCTCTGTTTAAAGAAAGTGTCCAACTTCAAACATGATAGTGTATTCTCAAAAGCTTATTTTTACTCAGCAGAGAGATATCTGTCTCTTCGTGAAAAAGGTGACTATTTCTTCACTGTTAATATTTTTTCAAATCTACTTAAAAAATGCCACCCTCACCAAATTCTTCACTACACTTGCTCAACATTAATTTGTCTTTGTCAAAACCCCCTTTTCTAAAGCTACTGTACCTCTATTGTGTACACTGTACAGGCAGATGTTCCAATTTTTAGCAGTTTCCTTTTTCGTCCTGGATGAGGGGCCAATTGACTTCTAGGCAAACTTCTCCTGAATGTGAAGCCCATTTGACTTGAAGCTGATTTGACATCAAGAGAGGCCCGTGGCCCAATCAGTGGCACTCTGGCAATTGGGCATTTATTTGACTTCAGTGAATTTGCAGCGCAAATATTTGCCAGGAAGTTGGAGATATTCTGTTCATGTTTGCATTCACTCTTAAATGTGAAACAGCGCTGGGATGCTAAGGTTAGCCATAGCAGGCTTGAAGTTCTGCACTGCTGAGTACATACATGAACATGTACATGTACATCATTTGTCACCACAATGAATAAAAATACCTTTGGGCAAAGCACTATTTTCAGTGATGAAGATTAGCATGTAGCTTGTTGACACCTACATGTATGAGGTAATGAACCAAAATGGATCATTGGAAGAACCAGGATACTACCATTAGAGACGCTGACATCCAAATCATCCACACCAGGGACAGAGTTGACCTCTACGGTCAACTCTGTCACTGACCAAGGTTAAATCCCTACACTGTTACACAGAATACCAAGTGTCAGGACAAGGTTTGTAAACTACCCCTGTTGCTTTATGTGACAAATTGCAGGGGGGGGAAGGTTATGGCAGCCAAGCCACTACAATCCATGGCATTCACGTTGATGTTGGGCTGACTCTGAGGACAGACAAACTAGACACACGTGGTGCAAAGCACCTGTGTATGATATCCTCCCCCCCAAAGAACAAGATTTTGAAACAGTCAGGCCAATCATAGAGCAATCTTGTTTAGCTCAACAATACTGCAATAAATTTCAACCCATCGTTTGAAGGGTAATAAATCCTCTGTGTATTAAAATGAACAAGGATTACCTTTTTATGGCCAGGTTCCAATCAGACTAGATGTAAGCTTGTTTCAGACAGAAAAGTACACCTACAGTTTTTTTTTTTAGTTGACCAATTTGAATGTTGAGCACATATACAACAAACCATGCTGAAAGATGGAAAGGCCTAAGCAATACCATACGTCGAGGAAAAAAAATAGGAAATAGGTTCCATTTCCTCTGTTGTTCAAGAAAATGAATCTAATTTCAGTGAAACTGATGGCGTTGAGTAATTTGAGAAATCGTGACTCCATTAACATGATTGGCTGTGGTTTTTCCCTTGACCTATTCCAGTGATATATATATACAAATAGTGATATGGATGTAAACTGTTCCCCAGACAAAATACAGAAAATGCAAACTCAGGCAAAGGAAGCCATTATAATAAAGACAAACATGTACCAATAAAATCTGCATCAGTTTTGGCAAGCAACTTTTCGTTACCAATGCATAGAGTGGACACCTTTTTTTAATTTTATGATCTTGCAGGCAGAAAAAAATTCAACCAATATGGATACTGGTGAATCCATCAAGATTGGAGTTTGCTGGTGCTGAACAAGAGCTTTCTTATACTAGCTGCCGGCATCCTGTTGGGTTCAGCTGACTTCACATTTCAGCAGATGTTAGGACGTTAAACTGTGTCTGGTTTAGCACGGGACCCTCCCTCTGAAGAGGTTTAGCAGACCGTTCGCACCCACAGCAACACAAATTGGATTGAGTATAAGAAGACACTGCTTCAGCGTAGCGGTTACACCCAAATTGAATTCAAGCGGCGTTTTTTAAGGAGCGCGTCTGAAAGACTCCTCCGCTTTATATGTAATAGTTTGAGAGCACATGATGAATACATTAGAATAGGCCATTGCACGGTAGAAAACGCGCACTTGATAAATTGAGTATGGAGGGGTAAAGACTAGTCTGTTGAAGAATTAACAGCCATCACTGCGTTGGAACCATGCTCATGGCACAGGCGGTATACCTCTGCCAGTGAGTGCTGTGGACTGGTCACGACGTGAGACTGCCTCAAAAAGTATGAAAGCACGCGTGAGCGTGGTGCTGCTGCAGTAATGGTATCTCCTTGGCTAATACAGGTGGGTTAGAGTCTCTGTTGAGACGGGGGCATTTGGTCCAAT
Source organism: Acanthaster planci (assembly GCF_054643075.1). Classification (NCBI taxonomy): domain Eukaryota; kingdom Metazoa; phylum Echinodermata; class Asteroidea; order Valvatida; family Acanthasteridae; genus Acanthaster; species Acanthaster planci. The sequence continues at coordinate 989,215 of NW_028257625.1, read as the reverse complement.
CAGGGGTGAGATACGAAATATCTACAAAACTGATCGGTGGCTTTGAGGGCCTTCACTAGCAGCATAGGGTCTGCAATACATTTGTGTTTGCCTAAAGGCACTCCTTACATATTACAGTGTATGTATACCCATTACTGTGTTCTATATAAACTTTTGTACATGACCACATTTTAATGGTAAACTTGGGATCTTCCAGATTTTGGAGGGATCATCTGCAAATTTCCCAAAACCAGGAAAATCAGTATAAAAAAATCCTAAAATCAAGAAAATCCTGACAAATCTCACACCTGATTTAGTCTGATGGCCTACTCTGCACGTTGTAGTTCTTTCCACAATCTACATGTATGTTCAAACCGCATGCTCTCGTTCAATCCCACAATATGGGGAATTGGCGCCTGTGAATGCAACGGTTAATTGAGCCAATGTGGATTCCAATCCACGAATCAAATATTCAGTGTCACGACCAAGTTGAGGTTGCCCAAGGGTGGGCTCGCATTGCAGCAGCAGGGGCAGCTGTCTGACAATTTGCCTGGGGGGAGGGGATACTCCAGAGATGGTTACCCTGGGGTTTAACACTAAACACTCCCGCTAACCTGAAAACAAGACGAATGACTGTGCAGAGTTACCCCTTGCCCCTTGCAGATCTTTTTGAACAAAATCAAACGTCCGGTTATTTGTGAGGATTTTGCTGGTTCGAGGAAGGTAGAGCCAGCTATGGAAGTGTGTCCTTTGATAGCGTGAGTGGGTGCTCAAAAAATGTGCCACCTGCTCGCTGATCAATGCTGAATTTTAATTTTTTGAGAATTCTCGAGGGCAACAAAACAGGCAGGGATAGGGGAGTTAATATGCACATATTTCTGAAATGTTCTGGCTATACCAGTAATTGCTGACCAATAAATCTTTTGGGAGTTTGACGAAGAAATTGGTCCAATGCCCAATTCAGCCAAACGGTAGCAATGAATCAAGCCCCAATAACACAGACAACGGTGAACAGACGAGTCAAATAAACAAATCACAGCAACATGGATTTTAAGAGATGATGAAATACACATTTTACGCCTTGCCGATTTTCCTCAACTCCCCATTACTGCAGAGTGGTGAAACAAAGTTGAACATGTCAGGACCTTTGCAAGGCTAATTTTTTTCCGTTTTTCTTTTTCTGGACGGATGAATTGAAATCTACAAATGAGTCAATTACACCCACATTTTGTCCACTAAATCAGACAATACATGAGCATCAAACCTGCCGTCAAATAAACCTCACCCATCAGGAAACACCCCCCCTCATCCTGTCGCACAAAGTACACATAAGCCTCAATGGTAAACTAATTACATTATGAACAAATATCGTAAACCAGAGTTAGCGAAGTCGCTCATGCATAACTACTTAAGCACAATTCCCCTGTGCATACATGTACATGTATGTACACATGTACCGATTCATGAGTCTGACTGATGCTTTCATACACAATGCCAAACCAAACAAATGATGATGAATCAGTTCATATACATTAAATCACAAATTCACCTTCCAATCTAAATCATAACCCTCATTTCTTTGCTAATTCTAACAAAAACACACAACTATTCACAGATGAGTACGCCTAATGATCTGCAGATGGTCTTTACAGTTGTCAAAGAACACAACTGACCCCCAACCAATTTTCCCACTCCTGTTTATTTGATTTGTGATTGAGGATCTGCAATTGATTTCTCTTTGTGCACGTTTCAGCTCTCAGTATAATAGATTTATTGAAACAGAAATTACCAATAGATGCAATGGTCGACTAGATAATGAAGGCAGCAAAGGTCAATGCATTCAGCACTACTGTATCTCTGATATCATTAAAATGTAGTCCAAAGGATAACAAACCAGTATCAACATCAATGAATGAACAAAGTGAACTTGAAATTGATTTCAAATTAACTACTGGAAATGGAATTTAATGTTTAAAATGACTGTTTCCTTTTTGCCCTTTTTTTTTTAACTGTGGGAAGAATTTAATGTCAAACTTCAGTCAGTAAGTTTAAAAATTACACCAACCAGACAATGCGTAATCTGGCACTTTCAAACCACAGGAATTCCATCAATAAGCCTACTCATTTCTTTCCAAATGTCATATGAAACAGGTGTATTTGTAGCTACATGTACGAGTAGTTAGCTAGTTATTTTTAGTTCTTTAAGTGGGATATTTGAGGTTTTCAAATTGATTTAGTGAAACTGTCGGTAATCTGGCAGGTATAGTGCTTCTTTCCTCTCTTTTCAGCTGTTTTGATTCCCAGTTTAGTGTACATGTGGATTGGGTTTTCAGTCCCTAATTAATTCTGTGGGTTTTATCCAGACCATTCTTCTGGGGTCTTCCTCCCAACTCTAAAGAGGAACTGCTTCTCATTGTCTCCTCTCTACAGATGTGGGTCGTTTGGCGGCTGCCTGAGGCACATTTGTATGCCTGCGGCTCAACCACATTATAGTTTAATGTCTTCATTATACAATGCATGCGAACATAACTGTATGAAATTTGCACTTTATGGATGAAAAAATTATTGCTGGAAAGAGTTCCATGCACAGACATCACTTGACAAACAAACTCTACTAGACTAAATTTTTGAAAGCATTTCTAAGTAAATGCTTTGAAATTTTCCCATATAAATTTGACCTCTTTAGGACATGCTCACTTCCTGATGGCTGACATGCCACTGTAAGGAAAAATGAGTGAAGTCCGCATATGGAACTCTTCCCTCAGAACAGTCAGTAACAAATGGATATCTATGACCTTGTTTCACTTCAAAAAAGTAAGCGTAGGATTAGTTTCAAATAATAATGTAAAGAAATGAACGAAAACAATTCAAAATTGCCAAGAGGGATTCAAAGTAGTGTATACTGAATGAGTAATATGTACCGTACCACTAAGAAGGCGAAAATTGCTAATGCAATCTGAAACCTGACACAGATTGGCACAATATCTAATGTATAGGCACATATTGAACACTGCCGTCCGTAACTACAAAATCTGCAAATCATGTTAGAGCTTCTGTAACTTAAGCCACTATGAAAAATACGGTCACAAAATCAGGAAATACAGCCTGTTATATTACGTGTTTCCACTCGACATGCTGGAGTTTACTTACAACACAATGTAGGCCGCAGTGCAACACGCAACTCTGTGCTGGTTGGTATGCCGTAGGTTACAAAGGAGGCCTAATGGCCAAAACATGAAAATGGTTCAATATCTTGATGTTCATTACCTTTAGCACCCTGTTCCTATAATAAGGAAACAAAGTCTAACTTTTCGAAAAAACTTACCTAGACAAGTTGGCGGTGATGTCCTCTTTCATATTCGAAAGAAAAGAGGGCTCGGCTTTGGTTTTTGAGGGAAATTATTGGGTAAAACGGTAGCGTAAATGACACAACGAAGAGCTGAGAACGAAGACGAGTTTGTGAATGTAGTCTGGTGCCTTGACCTGGATGAAGTTTTTTGTACAATTTAGTAAATCCACAATGGCTGGATCTGGTAACCAGATGTGAAACAAAATGCCATCATGCAGTCGTCTTTCCCCGAACTCGGATTAAAAAATTCTGGTTTTCTTGCTTAAATGTTGCCAAATTCACCTAAACTAGGGTTACAGGGATTAAGGAACGGATCTTCAAGGTCTGAAAGTCAGTTGGTTTGAAAAGTGGACTTTGTTTCCTTTAACGGCATTATTATAGGAACACGGCGCTAATTGTAATGAACCCCAATATCTTTAGGGCACTGACCATTCGGTTTAGCTGGGGTTACAGACCAAGCGCAATGGTTTTCGTCCCTAAATCTGGTGTAAAGTTTAGGACAATGTGAACAAAATTAGTGAGGGGACTTAGCAAGGCCTAGGCCTACCTCCATCGCATCCAGTGTCGGGAAGCTGGAAATTGCAAAGCCATCAATTATATCCTCGTCATTGGAGCTAGACCGTGAGCTCTTTCTCTTCTTGGGCCGATGCCTTGTCCTCTCCCTAGGCCCCCGAGGGGGTGGGGGTCCATCGTCGTCGTCATCCCCACTGCCCCCATTATCCTGCGATTTATTCTCCCCGTTCTGGAGCATTTGCATTTGTTGTCTCTGCTTCAGCTCCTGCGCCCGTTCGCGCCGGCGATTCCGCTGCGAGCGCTTCTTCTGCTCGTTCTCCATGCCCGAGTCCGTGCTGTGTGGAAGCCCTGAGAATCACCCACGCCTCCTGTGGGGGAATTCCGGGAATTCGGGACGCCAAAATGGTTGAAAATCTGGCAGATTTCGCAGTGTTTTGGGGTCTAAACTCAACAGCAGATTCCAATAGGAAAACACTCCTTCCCTTTCATGAGTTGGTGTCCCACTTAAGTTCCATTTTGCATGGAGAAGCCGGGTACCAGCCGACTATTTTTTTCCTGTGCAGATATGACCGCGATAGATGCATGGGGGCGCCCTTTCAACAGCGATAGAATTTTCGTCTGCGCTTCCGCCAAGAAAGTAGTTCATTATGAGCTTTCTTACTTCATCAGGTAACGACCTTTAAGTATACCCTTATCCTCCTTTGTAAGCACACTGTAATGAGAGTTTCCTCAGCGATCACGTCTTTACTTTTAACTTTCGGCGAGTATCTTTCGACATGTTATTCAATTTTTTACAAAACTGGAGAAAAATCGAAATTTTTAGACCTTCTTGTTAAGTAAAAATTAATCAAAAACGTTCTTTAGACGGTCATTACTATTCATTAAAATAGGTACGGAATTTTTTGTTAAACAACGAAAACGATCAGATAGATAAAAGCTGTTCTGCAAACTGTGTAAACTGCCTTGTCATCAGTACTCTGTCGGCCGGGAAATTATGCCAGTTTTCCTGGCTACTTCCGACAGTGGTAATTTACAACACTGTGATGTCATAGATGACGGAGCATCTTGGTGATTTTAGTAGACCTACGTATTGTCAAATACATCAAGTTTATTCAGAGAAACTTGTGGTGAATCAAAGAAGAAAAATATGTTTTAAACTCTGGAATTTATTTACAAGATTCATGTAGGTAACAGTGAACAGAAAAAAATTGGTATACAGCCAACTGAAGGGTTGGAAGACAGCAGAAGATTATCGGAAATAACGAAAGAAAAATCCCAGTTTCGTTCAGTGGACCCGTGACATAGAGAAGCGGTCCAGACAAGACCCGACCTTGACCTTGGAAGTGCATGGGTCAACTAAGACAAGACGTTTTGCATCGTCATGAATGAATGGACCATAGGCTAGACCCTGATGAGAGAAAAAAATCGAAACGAATTATAAAACGCATCAAAAAAACAACGGGACATGTTCTAATCCATGATGCGCAGTAAATGGAACGTTCTATTCGGGGCCTACTGCGGTGTTGCGCAAAAGAGTAATGAATGCTTTTTCCTTGGATGAAAAGAATAATTTCATTTGGTGACTCCGTACCACTTCATAACTTAGTGGAACATCCCATCTATCACCACACAAAATGCAACCACCTAATTCACGAACAGTCATTTTAGTCGTGTAACACCACACGGAATATTAGGCCTACCGTGCGGTGTGATCATGGGGTGACGTGACGACAGTTCACTTTGACTTACTCACCGACTTATTCTTTTTTTCTCACGAACGATGTTCATGAATAGTCATACTTGTGTTATCAAAACTAGCTTTAACACAAAATGAGGCTCAGCAACGTGAACAGACAAAATACTGAATGCAAGAGTTCATTTAATAAACTACAGTCTCCTGGTACATCTTCTGGTTGGAGAAAGCGCCGGCACTCAATATTTATATTCTATGTTAAAACACTGTTTCAAAATAACAGCTGCCGGCGTTCACGCGTATAACCAATATGGCCGATTCACACACTGGAACTGATAACTCAGTCATCTGTCATTTTATTGTCCAATGATAGCCAGTCAGTATTCAACACGGGTAGTCAAGGATTTTTCTTTCTCCACACGGGTAATTGTGCAGGGCCCCGAGCTTTAATAACAACGTGTGATATTGCTTCGGGCCACAAGAAATTAGATCATTATTTTTGCAGCGTGTTGGACATCGCTGTCAATTTGGAGGGTATTTTTGTCCATTTGCAGCGCCAGACAATGTTCTCAACAACGAGTATCTTTTTGTTCGTCATGGTAGCGACAGTTTTCAAAGCAAGGTACGGATCATTATCGCCAGGACATGGCTATCAAGATAGTCTGATTATCAGACGCACCGTACCGAGTTTCCTTCGGGGTGTCAAACTTTGGGAATTTTATGACTAAAAATTTATGTGTTACAAATTTGAATCTTACAACAAAACCAGTCGTGACTTTTTTGCTCGTGCTTAGATCATCAACCAAAAAATTACTGTCTCAGCAAAATCGTGAAAATCATACCTGGACGGGGCGTTGAACGATTTTGTATTTCTCGTGAAATGCACGTCCAATATTCTTTTCACGATCTAGTTGTCAGCTTTTCTGAATAACACAGCGGTGGCAAAGAATACGTATCCAGAGATCGCAAACTGTTTGATGTCTCAAAAGATTGTATTCTAAAAATTGCGGGGAACCCATCAGACGTTTGGAATCATATGCTGAAATCACAATGTCAAGTAAATTCGTTGATAAAAGCAGAGTTGTCCCTGAGGATTTCGGGTGATGATCTTTGATGTACAGCTCTTATATACCTAACCAAGTTTTCAGGATGGCATTAACAGGACATTTGAGGGGTGGATTTCGCCAGTTGGTTAGGCGTGCCGACAAGATAGTCCTTCCAAATATGCACGCAAGAATAACGGAAGTTCATTTATTTTGAATTGGGGGAATTTCTCTCGCACCTCAACATAGGCCAAGCATACAGCTTGATACAAACACATGTAAATCGCTCAATATCAGGCCTACATCCAATCAGTATTCGCTGCTGACGTCTAAATAATAAATGATTACTGCATGTTTTATTCAGTTATCTTGCCAGTTGCATGTCACAGGGGCGCCGAGTCGAAGTACAGAATATTGTTTGTGGTGGACCGTACGCCACTGGGCCCAGGGAGTTGTTTTTGATTCCGCTCGAAACGGATTCGAGGTTCGACAAGTGTGTCTCGATATTTAATTTCGTTCATGTTGAAACAATCTTATAGGTCTTTGCATAGGGTATACTTGCCTCCGATGCTGGGGGGGGGGTCAATGCGTCAAATACCAAACAACTACATATGCCGTGTCCTACTTTTCGAAACCACAGGACATCGAAAGTAGGCCTAAAAAATCAGCTGGCATGTTTTTATCGCGCGCGCTTAGGTTAGTCATTTGTTATACGTAGCAATGACAGATGTAAGTTTACAGCGCCGACATCTGTATGAAAACAATTTCTGTGGAAGTAAATTATGGAAGCACTTTGTGCAGTGACCGGTATTTTCCCATTTATAGTTTCGTAGCATCTCGCCCCTGGTCAACAAAACTTGACCGGAAATTGAAACGAATCCGAAGTCGAGTCCGCGTATAAGGAAAAATTACAAACCAAAGGTTGACCATTTTGCCGGATGACTTCCACATTTCTGTAAATTACATAAATCTCTTTTTTTTTCAAATTAGAAGAGTTGGAAAACGTTACAAAGAGGTCATGTACACTTTCAGAAAATTGCCTTTGCTCTAAATGATACTGCTTGAAATAGACATAATAAATTTCCATTCGATATCTTTTTTTTTCTTCCGTACAATCCAATTAATATTAATTTCCGTGTGGTAACATTCAAGTTTTCACATACACAGAGTAAAAGCTAAATGTTCATTAACTGTATATGCCCCCCAAAGAGAAAGGCTTCTTTTTAGTTTCAATGTTTTACCGAGTAAAAAAAATTAAAATCAAAACAACCCTAAAAACAAACACCAAGAAAAAAAAAGAGGACATAACAAAACCCCAAACAAACAAAACAATCAAACAAAAACAAATATACAGAATTAAAAAAAAAAATCGACACAATCATCCCCAACAGTCAAGAAGACATTCACTGTTTCGCCAGTAACTCGCACGATAGCGAGAGAGGAATTTAGAAGGTGGATTTCCAGACGTAATTTATTTAATAACGAGCGATTACCGACTTCCGACGAGCTGGCGCAAAATGTTCGCCAGCAGTTATGCGTAACACATTAACGACTAAACGGTAATAGCACTGCCATAGGAGATAATTGCAGATATCCTTTGTTTTGAGAATTGCCTTACATGTAGGCCTAACCCGAGGCTGAGAATAAGGCTACGTTCCGGGGCTTTCGCATTATTTCGGGAGGAAAGGGCAGGATTAGTCCCCCTTCCCACAAATTGTCCTCTCGATATAAAAAAGCTGCATGGTTGATTGCCCAAGTTGGCATCAAATCACCGCATGCTCTCGTACAAAACTGTCAACTAAACATCTGAAATGTCGTTCCACCATGCATGAAATTGGAAATGTCAAATGTATTTCGTCCTTTGTGTTAAATTGTGCTCTGGTCCACAAATAGAGGGAATCGCTTTCCCGTCCCCCGAAAAATGTACGGCCCATCAACATTAATTACCTCTACCAAAACCACATGGCACACGGTTACCTTCTAGAGTTTAGAAGCTGTGCGTGGGGGGTTGATGTAGTTTCACTGCCCAGTTGTAATTTCACGCTACAACTTCACACTTCAGAGTGAAATTTTACAAGCAGGAAGCTTCGATAGTTACTGAAATCAGGGTTGTGGAATATTAGTTTCTTGTTTGCCGTTTATACTTCGTCGGTAAGGAACCTAGTCTGCCACAGTTCGTGGTCTTTTTTTTTTTAACTGAGGCGCATGTTTCTGAAGGGTAAAAAGACTGGAATTTCTGATAATCATTGGGAAATGTTCGGTAAAGTTTCACATCTTCACCCCCCCCCACATAATTTTGATCTTATTTTACAGAAACGTGGGACTGTGGTCCAGTTATACCATTCAGGGCCTGTTGGCCGACCAGCTGTCCGTTTTGGACTACGTGCGGGGAATTCCAGCGGAACGAGGCCGCCAACTCCCAGGGTGCTGACCTGGCGGCAGGACCCATGGAGGGACACAGACGGGCCCCGCCTAACTCTGCCGCGGCCACTGGCATCTGCTCAGTCGGCCATGTCCCTCTTGCGGTTGTAATTGTAGCTGGCCTGGGCCTACTTAGGTCTTGAATTTTAATCACTGCAACAGGCCGAGCTTAAAATCCAAGTTTACTCTTCTTTTTGTGTATTTTTTGGGAGGGCTTTAAAATTTATAATTTATTTGAAAATACATTATTTCATTTTTGAAATACAATTCAAAGGGTAGTTGGGACATGTAAGCTAATTATAAACAAAAAACAACCCCCCCTCCACCAAATAAACATAAAACAAAAGAAAACAAAAACCAACAACTGAAACTTAAGTGTTCTGTTGTTACTCCAACACGGTCCTTTCTTTCAGCCATGTATACATGTACATGTACATGAAACGAATCAACCACACAACAATGTGTACGAAGGAAAAATCTGGACTTTTAAATCACGGTCGGTGATTTGTTCTCATAAAAAAAAAAAAAGTTACAGGCAGACATGCTCCATGATATGAACACGTCATTTTAAACTAGTTTTGGAAAACTTAGGCATGGTACGGTTTTCCATTCTGGAAGGGCTCAAGCACCAAAACTTTTTTTGGCCAGTCCTTCGAACAACAGAGAAATTATCTCGTCCTTGGAGTCTGTAGGCTGACCGCTAAAACATTACGTAGCATGTTTTTGCTTTTTTTTTCCCAAGGTGTGAGATTTAGAGAAATTCATGACATACCCAGTGGAGGGGTTATACAGATAACAATAAAATAATGTGACTCTTCAGAGCTTTGAAAAGCTAACAAGAGACAAGTTTTCTTGCCAAAGGCTACGATGAAGTGAATCTCCGACTTGGGGTTTCTGGCAAAAAAAGGAGCAACGTCTGAATGATTAAAACTCTGAAAAACCCAGAACTTTGGGCATCAAAAGTCCTGAAATCCAGCAATATCCTGAGAAATCACGCCCCTTTTTTCAAAGTTCTGCTGGTTTACCATTGATGAGCTCAAGTTTTATCCTGGATTTACGACAAGTAGTTACTGGGGGCACTGAGAATGCTGAGTAATTCCCCCAAAGAGCAGAACCCCCACAGAGCAAGTGTCAAATGAAAATTCAGATAGGGTGAGGTTGAGAGACCCCATCAAAAGGAAATTCTGAACCCCCAAAATAAATGCCTTAAAAACCATAGAATCAGGAAGGGTAATGACGTTAAGTGAAATACCTGCAAGCGCGATAGCATATTATCCCACAACAATTATACTGCATTTTCATGTTATATTATTGGCCCAATTACAATAAAAAATTATCATAGAAACAACTGAATTGTGGCATTCTTTCACCTAACTATCGACTGGTTTTGACCTTTTGCTCTTCTTGTTCCGTTTGTGCTTTTTCCGTTTGTTTCTCTTCCCGGAACCTCGTGTGTCAGCAGGTCTAAAAAAGGAAATTGAAAAAAACAAAGTCATGATGGACTGGAAACAGTATTTCAGCACAGATTTGGGAACAAGACAGTGAACTAAAAACACTTTAACAGTTTGGAGGCAAACTGTGATTCATGTAGTTTTTTTGGGTGGGCGAGGCAGAACTGTTTGAGGAAATATCTCCGAAGTCGGACATGCCTGAAGCATTCCTCTGAGAATCCTGTCCGATTTATTTGGGAATCGTGTGCTGTTCCAGCTGGAACCATGTGGAAACATTTGCCTTCGTGCAACATACTAAATTGGAAACAGGGCCCCCTTCTGCCTGAGAACCAGGCTGAGGAAACATTAACTGTTCCCAATTCGGGATTTGATGTGTTCCAAATTTGGCAATGACATGACATGAATCGTTCATGTGGCACCTTCTGTTATCAACAGACAAGGAACAGGCTTTTAAAGCTAGAAAAATCATGGCTCTACCTTATCCACTTTCTGCTGGGTGGAATTTGCATATCTGGGACAAGTTCCTGGGTGATTTTCAAGATTTTCTGCTTTCAAAATTTTTCAAAAATCATAACTTCATTCACTGTATGTTTACACCCACACGAATGACTGTCTGGTGGCTTCTCTAATCTGACAGGCAACCTCCACTGACACCCGAGCATTGCAGCCAGGCCTGCCACCCAATAAAGAGAGCCCAGATTTTGTGGTGTTAGGTAATTTCCTTTGTTCCCAAAACTGGCCTCGTGGCTACTCTTATTTGACAGGCAACCGCCTGAATGGCAGTGGTGTCTTTTCAAATGCAGCCAGATGAGTGCACAGCGGTACTGCAATGCTCATTACTTTTGTCCCCGCTGATAATCTGCGAGTGCTGAATGTTGCAAACAGTGGTATACTATTTCCTCCAGTTTATACTATTTGGCTGATATTACCTCCGCTAATATCAGCCAAAAAATGACGGCAATTCCCAGCAGCTCGGTCTTTTGTTCCGAGTAGGGTCTTTTGTTACAAGGCCCAGCTCCTTTGTCTGATTTCAGGTACCCCTGGCTAACAAACTCAAGGTCTCCGGTACCAGGAACCCTGGCATCGAGCCATTAAGTAGTTTTCTGGGTTCTCTGGGTGTAATAATCGGGGGCAAGGCACCTGTGGTTTAACGTTCCATCCCAAGGATGGAATTCTTACACCAGCCGCACAATGATTTTCAAAGGGGGCATTTGTTAGACAATCAGGCTTCAAGGATCTCTCAAAAGAGTGTATATGGTGGGGGGGGGCTATTGGCCAATGGGCCCCCCCCGGCACCCTCCTTCCGCCACTGCCACTGGATTCTTATGGACAATAGGGGGTCTTTTGTGCCCTGTAAGTAATGGAAATTCGTGCATGGCGACTGAAGGTGGGGATGGGGGTATGACCCAAATCCTACAATTGTATGGCCATGGAAATCTGAGGTGGGGGTGAGGGGTGCAGGGTTTTAAATTCTGGGGGCATGGGGGTAGCCCCCGCAATTTTGAATGGGGGGGGTGGTCTACTGGATCAATCTCCTACTTTTTTTGTGGCAAGCAGAAAGACAGGCTAGATTTTGAGGTATTTTTAAACCTTCCCAACAACCAAAATGCATCCAATAGCACTGAAAAGGAGAGAAAAAGTACACATTTTTAAAATATGCCATTTCGATGAAAGGCTGAGATTATACATAAAATGTACTTTTGTATTGTTAGAATCATGTGGGGTCCACCAACACCCACCCCCGCCCCCTTTTACTAATGTCAATGGCTGGGCAAGTTTTACATCATTCCCCAGACCTCCCAGTCCCTGGAACAAATATATGCCACTTGCGGAAGGCGGTGGACACGACATGGCACGAGGGGAGGTGTTACCAAGAAGATACATCTTTGTCACTGTTGCATGATTATGAGTTTTTTAAGCTTTAAACAGTGCACTTCAAGATTTATACTGTCTGTTCTCCAATTCTGCCGGTGCTACTTAATATCAGCTTGCCTGTTGGAAAGGTGGAAAAATCACCTCGCATCACCATTTTTTTGTTTCTCACCAAGAAAAAAAAAAAGCAGGAGGAGATCAAATATCCCATCCCCCCTGGTCAAATGGGGGGAGATATATGGGGATATATCCTTTCCTGTCCCCTCCCCAACCTGGCATCAGTACACATCAGTCCTGGAATCTAACTAGCAATAATGCTTTACGTTTTCACATTCAGGTATAGAGGCTTTTCATGTGATGTCACTTGATGGGCAAAGGCAGTTCAGGAAATGTTTCAAGTCCGCGGCACCGCATGCATTTTTGAACACGCATCTTTCTTTTGGTAATTTCACGTATGGCAGAATGCTGAAAGACTTTGGAAGCGTGCAGATTGAACGCTGACCCTCAAAAATCATGTGACTGAAGAGTTTCTATATTCCTGCGCCTCAACACAGCCCCGACGCCAATCTGTCGCACGCTCTTTGAACGGCCAACTGTCTCAAATTTGCGATGCGTTGATTAGCTGTATTGGCATTACCTGTTGCTAAACGCCTTGAGGACGCTCCTGACTGCCGAGGTGAGCTCACCCGATCGGCTGACTTCCACCTTCTTCTGAAGTTCCTCTAGCCTTGACTCCATCTTGGAGAAATTAGGGAGCTGCAGGGGTGGGCAGGGACGGGAGAATGGACTTGGAGATGTGCTTGGACTAATCTGAACTTATATACACGAAGTCGGGGACTATGTGAGGCCGATCAAAAAATGGCGGTGGCCCTCCTGGAAGTGCTGAGCCCCCTTCTCTGAAGGCTACCCAATGACATCAGGGAAGCCTATTTCAGATGTTAACAGCAAGTGGAAGTTCCTGTCATAATCCAACAGGCTCTGGGCTCTTCTACTGTTTGGTGGATTTGGTGGATTTGACAAAAATCTTTAAAAAACGGGAACTGGACCACTAACGAACCAGAACTGATGGCTGCAGCGGGCTGCATTCCACCCTGTCCGATTCACTCTCGTGTAGCATCTACTATGACATTTAAGGGCCAAATATTTGGGGGCTCAGGTGCATGGGCATCACCAGATTGTGTCCAGGGAGTGGCAACCACTTTTTCAGGGGGGGGACGCAAAGCACTCTTCAGATAAAAAGATAAACAATTAGCAAGTAGAATGGATTAATTTTGAGGGTTTCTTTCTGAAGGAATTTGGTGATTTATTCTCTTTTATCTTGGTTTTTTTCATATCTATCGGTTTTGTTCCTTTTTATTTTTCAAATCTTCCTTGTGAGGACCATGCCAAGGTGCTATGCTCCAGATATCTCCAACAGGAATAGACTGATTTGAATTAACAAACAACAAATAACTTCCCGGAAACAAATATGGATTAGCCAAAATGTGTAAACAAAAATTTCAGTTCTTATTGTAGAAGAATAGGTAAATATTTTCAGATATCACAAGGTTCGTGAAGCTACATCGCGTATATCGGAACATGTTGAGCTTTTCAGCTGATGCCGCCATTGGGGTCTGGTTACCTTATTCACGCAGTGACAAGCATTGGCAAACTCCCGCAGAAGAATCAGCAACTGAAGAAGAAACTTGGGTTTGATGACTTGCTCTCCGTCCAACATGCTCTGCAACACCTGTACATCGAAAACCGTACATCACACAGTCTCATGTACATCTTTGCAAATTTACTTTTTACTGTTGACTTTAGAACCACTTTTTGTGGATTGGGAAGATTTAGGTACATTCCATCATCTGGAATAAAAAGCACTAGTCTTACCTCACGGCCACGGAGAACCGCAATCACACAGTCACACATGTATTTTTGCAAATTTACTCTTTTACTGTTGACGTTAGAACCACTTTTTGTGGGGGGGCCTTGGGATTCATTTCATTTTCTGAAAAAAAAAAACTAGTCTCACCTCAAGGCCATCTTTCAAGAGTCTCTCGCTTGTGTTGCTCCATCTGCAAGAGTCACCCTACGACAAACAGCACCGCAAAGAAAATGGATCAAATCCATGACTTTTGGAGAGAATGGGGGTCGAATTTAACTGGATAGCCTCTGCAGGAGTGAGCAATGACTTCTGGAAACAGCTGGACCCACTACTTTAACACCAAGAATCTGGGCTAGGGCTGTGAAAGGGTGCCCGATGACCTAACCAATATCGGGGTGTGTTTGTTTTACAAGGATCTGGATCAGTGGTCCCAACACTGGCTTGCTCTATCCATTATGAGGGTTCTGAAGTCAGTGAACCAATGTCCGATCACTGACCGCGATCTGGATCTGCGTGAAACAAACAGGCTGCTTGAAGTGGTTCTAGATAACAGAAAAGCCTACCACTAACTGCACGAACAGATAACTTTCATTCTTGAGATGAAGAAAATGAAAGGGTTTCAGAAAGATTTTTGTGGGGAACTAGCAAAATAAACGCCAGGCTACATGGACTCTGAAAACAGTTATGTCCAAAGGTTACTGACGAGCCTCTGCAGTAAAATAGGAATTCAAATGTACTTTGCACGTTTGCACTTTCTATGTTCTTTGAATTTGGGGTGAGCCTTCTTTCTTGTGTACCTTGGAGCCTGTGCTATACTTCAGTAGGGTATCTGGTCCCCAGTCTGCCCATGCATGCACACTACTAAACTGGGCTGACACAAAGACCGACATCCCGAGCTATTAGGTAGCTTATATTGAACTCACTTGTACAGGTCTGCTGGACATGAGCAGAGCTAACAATCTACAGGCTTGAGTCTGAAATGAAATAGACAGACGGAGATTGAGATTTCAAATGGACACGAGTATGTACTCATTTGACATTGTTTTCGGAAAGAAAAGCGTTCATTTACTGTGGGGTTTACCTTTCGGTAAAGCTGGCAACCAGTGCTGATATACTGGACAAGATCTTCGGCAAAGTGCCAAGCCAGGTTCTGTCAGGCAAGAATGTGAATGCAGTTACAAATAACTATACAAGCCAGAAGACCCCAACCCCACTAAAAAAAAAGAAAGTTTGTCAATGTTCCTGATCTTAAAGGTTACAACACTTATTTATATTATCTACAATAAGCCTTTTGCGAGTTAACTTTGACTCAAATCTGGTACACCGAGTTCTTTAAATTCATGTGAACATAACAACTTGAATTCTCCACACTAAACCACAGTTCGTATACCTCGTGATTCGGGGCAAGCTTGTGCTTAGTTACATAAGAGACGCCTTGCAACAATACACTGTTCTCAATGGATAGGAACGGCACAAAGGAACCAGTCCATTCCAGAGATGGTGGTCGCTATGCAAAAGCTTGCCCCGAATCATGAGGTATAGCAACAGTGTCTTTAGTTTGGGGGATTCAAATTGTTACGTTTATGTGCAATCAGATAACTCAGTGTACCAGATTTTATTCAAATTTAACTCGCATATGGCTTTTACTCCAAGGGTCAATAAAATTACTTTGACATGTATCATGACATTTAGTACATTACCTAGGACTCTTTCAGTAAAAAGTTTGTTGACATCTTTTGGCCAGATTTGGCACTGAAAGCTTGACAAAGACACAATCTGGCAGGCAGGCTCAAAAGCCTGGATGAGTCATGCAATTCATACTTACGGGGAACCGTTCAATCAGCTCCGAGAAGAGAAGAGAGTGGAGGTTGGTGCTCCTGCAGAGGATAAGGATACTGGTGTAATTCTTAAGCAAATAAGTCCAGACAACGTACACGACTTTGTCTTTCCATGCTGGCTGAAGTTTTCCTTTAAAGTTTCCTGCAAGTGACCAACTTGATTCGACTGGGAGGTGCCGGATATTAATGTATAGATGTAATGGGCATGGCCTTCAGTGAATGGTTGGCTTAAAAAGTCTGGTCTGATATGTGTACAACAAACCGTATGTCACACAGAAGTCCATGCTGCTGAGGTATCCTAGCATGTCCCAGACTGATTACACATCCAATATTTTGGCCAACTATTAAGTCCAAAGAGCCCTCACAACCTACCTGTGAGTCATGAAGTCTTCTAAGGCACTACAGTACAGCTTGCTTATCCTTTCCACATCCAACATATTTGACTGGAACACAGAAAAAAAAAATAAAGCAAATCACAAGTTAGCTGGTAACATGTTGCTGAACCAAAATTATTTTAAATGTGTACATCACGGTAGAACAAATGTTCCCTTGTTTCATCTGCAGGCTTATGTTCTGAAAGAAGTATGGCTCCCTAAATCTCAACAATCCAGCTTTGACACATCTCTTGGTTGGGTGACTGACTGACCTGTGGAACATTTTCCTGTGTGACAGAGCTGGCTTTCTTCTCCTCGGCCCTCTGGTGTCTCGTTTTCACAGGAGACAGGTCGGTCATCTCGACGTTGCCTCGTAACACCCGGATCTGTTGCGACAAATGTACCAGAAAGGAAAAGAATGACCTTTGACCTTTGTCTGATTACGCAGCACCACTCTTGATGCAAGTCAAAGAAATCCACCAAAGTCTAGGACTTCGAAGTTTGTTCACGGTGTGTGATGTCTTCCCAGATGTCTTAAGCTTGAATATCAATGATATCCGGGATGTTAACGTGTTAAAATTGAAGTGGAATTGTTGGCGGAAAGTAAAGAGAAATAAAAAACAGGAAAATATCCGGCACTTGGAAATTTGATGATGGTTTGCAGGGGGAAATAATAAGCTTGAAAATGAACAACGTATGGGGACATAACTGATCGACGCAAAATGAATTTTAGTTCTTAAGTTTTGAGAGAAAAAAACATATATTGATCTTTTTTAGGTCAAATTACCAGAAACAAGCAGCCAGTTGACGAAAGTGACACAGTCATAACGGAAGTTGCTGAAAAAGAAAACAAAGGAAGTGACTTGATAAATGTCAGGGTTTAAAGAAGTGCTCGTATCAAAGATGATGAGTCTGCGAATAAGACATAATGTAAGTTTATGAAAGAGAAAACCAAAAGCTTGAGAATGTGAAAACACTATAAAGCTTGCTATTGGACTACTGTCA
The DNA here is from genome assembly GCF_054643075.1 of Acanthaster planci. NCBI lineage: Eukaryota > Metazoa > Echinodermata > Asteroidea > Valvatida > Acanthasteridae > Acanthaster > Acanthaster planci. The sequence goes on along the minus strand of NW_028257625.1, from coordinate 971,810 downwards.
AGAATGTGGAGAATATGGACCAATTACGTGGTTGGATACAAAAATCTGATGAAGTTTTAGCTTTTTACTCCTTTCCCAATGATGAAAAAATCGTCCATCTAAGGTGGATGGTTCTGTCTGAAGCTTAAATGTGTTGAAGATGACAGCAGGCTATCGGCCACTATACAAATACAACACATCATAAAGCACTGGTTACCTTTCTTAGCGATCTGCAAGATTGCTTCAATGGTGTCGTGTAGCAATTCTCTCTGCTCTGTGAGATTATGCGGATACTAGGAGACAGTCCAGATAATAAAGTGTTTCACTTCCAATAACATGACATAAAATGCAAAACTGGAGACGCATAAGAAATTGAAGAGTAAGTACGTCACTACACGTGGCATTTTGGTATTTTTTAAAGACAAGTAACAGCAATAAAACATCTATAATTTAGGCTAGATTTAAACAAAATATTGAAATAGTTGATGCCTGTATTAGGTGCCAAAAGAGGCTGTATCACATGAACTCTGGGGGCTAAACATACATTTTAGGAAAACATTTGAGAACAATGACCACAGAAAGCACATGTGAATTTTTGGAGAGGCCTCACAATACCTTTCTGACCCTACAGAGCTTGTTGTGAAAGATGCTGACTGCCTTCTCTGACAGGACGTGCTGGTCCTTGTGCACGGATGCTGTCTGGGCGACCACCAACAACGGCAGAACCAATTCCTGTGGACAGTGGAGTGAAACAAAAGGAGTTGTGATTCCTGTGGGAAGTGTCCTTGAGCGGAAAGTCACAGCTCCTTTCCACTGGATCAACGTTCGCTGAACGACCAGAAATTACTGTCATGACAGAGGAGTTTTTTGCCCCGATTTTCCGGGTTGCTACATGACGCATCTATCTGAACCATAGCACTTGAGTGAAAAATTGTCCTTGACCCTGCTAGACACAGCATAGTGCAGCAGGTGTAAACAACCTAGTGCACTTTGTTTGCACTGGGCAATCAACAGCAGCCTAACAAACTGGCCATGTGGAAACACTGCGATCTGGTCCCATTGAACAATGCCACTGATGGATCGTGTGGTGACTGGCAACCACAGACTCCCAGGCTGTTTGGCCTTGGGGACAGTCGACCCGTTGGATCTCATCGCATTGGACAGGCAAGCTACTTTGACAAATGACGCAGGTTATGCCAAAAACTGCCCTGCCTGTTACTCCCTATACTGCCCCTAATCACCAAAGCACTGTGTATCTTTTTTCTGGTTTTACCAATGAATAAATACAATGTACTGTAGTGTTGCATAGCTGCTAGTGAGTTCATTAGCAAATATTTCTGGCCTCTGGAGTTGGAACTACACGCACCAGTATTAGAGGATTCGATTGCTGTCTCTTGATGAATATGTCTAGCAAATCCAGGACTCTAGAAAATTAAAGGAGAGAACAATTTCTGTCACTTATTAAAAAGAAAGAGAAAATGACAATATAAATATATGCCAAGATTGTCAAAACTTGACAAGTCGCCTCTGACACTATGTCGACAAAAGGCACTGCAGGTTTTTTGAAAAGAGAGATCCACCCTAACCAATGAAAACAGCAGTGAATGTGCAGTAGGAACACCACTTTTGAACATGGCAAATGCTGATAAGTTTATAAAGTTCTTGCATGGATTTTTACAGTTACATCAGTGAATCGACATGTGGCAGGCTGCACGGTGCCTGAACAGTATGGCCTGACGCGCGCCACCTTTTTTTTTCCCTCAGCATCGTTACACTGCTGATGAATGACGCATGCCCACGTCTTTTCTACGCAACGAGAACAAGGTTCAACTCGGTGACTTAGCACTTCGTGTGTACCTGAGCTTGAAATGCAGCAGCACAGTGTTGGTCTCCTTCTTGCCTTTCCTCCGGTCGGCCATCTTGGCTTTGAAGAGACTGGAGAGCGCCGTGTCCAGCCTCATCATCGTGTCGTCGTCAAAGTTGCTGGCAACATCGTCATCGTCACTGTCATCCTGGGTTGAGGGTAAAACGGGTCAGGGCAAGTCAGGCTTGGATATAATTTACATAGTACTTTCAACTGACAGTGCTCTATACTGTGCAAATAAATGTTTTTAACTGAGTCATCAAAAAATAAAAACACTTGAGTCTTGAACGTGGGGATGTGACCCGTTCCAGAGTGTGGACTTGTGGCCGCACTTGCAACCGGACTTGTGAAAAGTGCTGTGAAGGGACTAGTAGATGGACTTGATTGGAACACCCTCAGTAGCCATCTTGGAGGATAATGTTCTGAACTATGCCGAAACAATTCTATTTCTAATCTTCAATCTTCTCCTCCAAGTACGGCCCTCTTTTGGGAGGAATAACCTTGCTCACCTCATCAGCTGCTGCATCGCCCAGTGCTGTCTTGACATCATTGCGGAAGAACTCGTCGACGTCATCATCTTCATCGTCCTCGTTGTTCTCATCTCCGCTCTCGCTGTCCTCACTGTTCTCTGATTCGTTGTGACTGTCCTCGCTGGACGGCTTCTGCTTCTGGAAAAGTAGATGGTTCACTGAGGGTACATTCAAGAACTTAAGGGAGCATCTCAGACGTTGGAACGTTCTTGTTCCCGCTGGAATGCTCCATTTGGGAACATTGGTTATTCCCATCTAGAACACAGCTGGTTCCCAATGGGAACAAGTTGTTCCCAGCTATTTTCTGGGGAACACTGTGTTGTGACATTAGCGTTCCTTCTGGGAACATTCTAAGTCGGTCATATCATAAATTCTAATTGGGATGCAAAGCAAACAAAAATAGAAATATCCTGGAAGGAGAAGCACTCTGCAACATGATACATCCACAATATTAGACCAGGCTAAATTGAGCATGGCGGATAGCGAGAGAAATAGAGCATTCTGGTTGGGAACAGCGCATGTTCCGGAAGGGAACAAGGCTTGTTGCAGTCAGAACAGCCGTTGTTCCTAAAAGGAACTTTCCAAGCATTCCGACTTTCGAGACTCTTCCTAAATCAGGCAGAACAGCAAAAACCACAAAACTGATGCAGTGAGTGGCAGGTTACAGAACCTGAGCACTCACGTTTTGAACACGCTAAAAATGTTCAGCCCTAGTAGCTGACCCACCATTCAGACCTGGAACAGTGACTTGTAAAAAAAAAACTGGCAACACTCATGCCAGCTAATTCAAACGAGGAGTCGTCTGCATGGAAGCCAGTACTTCAAGCCCAGATGAACGCAGTAGTATGGTGGTTTAACATTGCTGGCTGCACAGCATTTTCAAGAGTTATTTATTTACCTTATTCGTGTGGTTTCCATGACCGTTTGAAAGCCGTTTCTTCTTGCTGACTGGAGTTGACTCCATGACCTTGTCATTCTTCTCCTGCTCCTCCCCATCATCATCGTCATCGTCATCATCATCGTCATCTTCATCATCATCGTCATCGTCGCTCCCCTCTTCCATTTCTGCATCTTCCTCATCGTCTGAAGAAAAAAAATGAAAAAAGCAAGAAGAAACGGTCATGCCTAGACCTCACTCTGAGTGAATGCTCGCTGAGAGTGAGAGCGTTTCTTACTTTCGGCAAAATACAACCAGTGCAGTATAAAAACCAATGGCATACTCTTTGTGCCCAAATCAAGACTGGACACCAACCAGTTCGGAAAGAAACGGTGGCTTGGTCGTACAGTGTAGCCTATGAAAATTTGCACAAATTCTAATTCAAACAAGATGACTTTGACTCAAATTTGGTACCAGACTGTCAGAAAAGGGGGGAAATATCTAATCCTCACTGACAAGTTGTGCCGTTGGTCACAAATGTAAAATATTCTGTTTTTAGAACAAAAACGGATTTCTCTACATGAAGTCCACACTAACCTGATTCAGTGATCTCCATATTACCATCTTCAACCTCTTTGGTTGGATCAAGAATCTGTCAACACAAGACCACATAAAGTTAGTGCTCTTACGGAAATGGTCGCTTTGGTTGAATGAAATATGGTGTGGAAAAGTAGTCATTCTTCTAGATCAGTTGTACCTAGGAACTTAGGCTACGGAGATAGATAATGCATCAGGCCAAACTGAACATTTTCTGTGTTTAATCAGTTCATCTCTCGTATGCACAAATATCTACAGTCCTTTTTCAGCGTATTTTGTATATGGTACACAATTCGGCACACCGTCAGTGTGTGTTCAGTTGTTTGCCGGCACAAAATGACTCATGCCCTTTTCTGCTGCCCCCATCACAACAGTTGTTCCATGCGCATAATGTTTGTGCAGTAAACCATTACTGCACAAACATTATGCGCATGGAACAACAGGGCACAGTTGTTGGACAGCACCAACTGTCATCTGATCTATCCCTCTGTGGGGTAGTTTCATGCCATGTACAAAATGACACCTCTGTGTGTCTCTGTACTGCCACCTAATTAACCTAAAGAGTGAAAAAGACCTCATTCGGGGGAAGCCATTTTTATCATGTTTCCAAAGTCGATCATATAATATGTCACCTGTTAAGCAAGGTGGTACCAGACTATTTGGGGTTCCTTGTTTCAAAATGTGGCTTAAAGCATTTTAGATATAATTTATCACAAAATTTCAAATCGGGCATGAGTTTGCACTGAACTTTTACTGCGTTGCTGTTATTTTTACTCTCAGGTTCACAAAATGAAAAGTCTTACCTCACTCTCAATTCAAGATGGTCAACACATGAACACAATCTATTCTGCTTGGGTGAGTTTTTATGTACTTACGAGAACTTGCAGAACAACTGCACGCTGACAGAGTGAAACAGAAACTTACATCCAGGAGCAGCTGCAGTGCCTCTGGGGTCATGTGAGGGCAGATCATCTTGAAGACGCCATCCACCACGGTCCGCAAGAGATGTGACGGCTTGGACAAGAGACTGAGCAAGATCTCGGTCACGACCTCCACCCACTCCGGCTCTGGAGACAAAACACAATTCCAATAGCATCTTCAATATCACGCTGGGCTCCTGTATAGGCAAAACCACGCCTTTCCGGGTATGCCATGACCTTGAAGCTTAGCAAGAGGAGGAAAACATTGACGGATGGCAATAATAAGGGAATTGACACCTTCAGAATTTTTGTAATTGTGCCGACTGCTTTGCAAGAGCCATTTCCACTTTCTTTGCACCCTGACTAGTCACGCCCTTAAGCATGTGTAGGCTTGGAATCCAGCCTCTGTAGAGTAATCTAGGGACCGTAACTAGGAGCCGTTACTGTGAGGGTACCCCGCTCCCACATGGATCATTCGTGCATACAACATACATGTACCTCTATGACCAGTATGTCTAAACCTGACCAACGTACACACTTGGTCAATGAATGTATGTGACAAGCATGTGACTGTGGTACCATTGAGTAGTGGTATATCTTCCAATCAGTCTATAGACTTTATTCACGGGGCCGGCCATATTGAATTTGAAAGCAAGGTTAACTCTTCATTTTTCAATGTTGAGAGTACAAATGAGGAAATAAAATGATATTTCACGACCAATGTCCAGCTGTCTACTCCAATGAATAATTTCAAATTCATGATTGAACACATAGAATTGTACCTTGCCAGATTCCAAAAAATTATTGAAAGGGAGGCTTGGAACGCAGGGAAGTATAAAACAGTCTGGTGACATCCTAATCGCCAGCTTGCAATATATACAACAGATTTGGGGGATAAGATCAAAAATGGCCTCCACGTGAATAGGGTCCATTACTGCCTGCGGATGTTTAACTGAGGGGGCCCTATGCAGCGATCATTCTCGGGCCGTTCATCCATGTGAGAAATCAAGCCCAGGCTGTCACCCTGTCAAGGAGACAATTGATTTTGTTTGGAACATCGACGCCGAGTTACTTGGGACAATGATTTGTCCACATACGGCTTTGGGTCCTCTCAACCTGTATGTTTCAACACCTGTGTTGTCCTCACGATTGGCCTTGTCTAAGGGTAATATCAATGAGGACTGTAATTCTGTCTTACCGTCCTCTGTCTTCTTCTTGAGGGATCTTCTCCTGCTCACAGCTCGCTCGTAGCATCCGTGGAGATCCTAAACAAATCACGTGATCCAAACATTCCACCAATTCACACTAACACTCATGCAAATAAATTGAGACTTTGGGCCTCAAAGAGATGTCTGGAAATTTGTTTGGTGATTTGATGTGACCAGATGCAATTAAATGAGTCGGAAGCATATTGCAACAATATCTTTTTTATACACATCAGACAGAATTCACTGCAATCTTCATTCTGATGTGTCACTCCATTTTGCATCCTGATTATTATGGAAATTAAGCTGGTGAAACTGTCGTCAGCAACCAGTTCCACTAGTTATACCACTACATTACAACTTGTGCGTATTTCATCATATTTTGTCGTGCCAAAATTTGTTTTCAAATTTGTGAAAAATGTCAACAGGTTTGATTGGGTGTTACATTGAAATTTTGTCCCCGCAGATGTTCTTGTCTCGGGACAGTTTTGAAAAAGGTTTTAACCACTACCAGCCGGGGACTCCGGGATCGGGGCCGTATGGTTTATATGTGTGGCCGGGGTCTCCGAACTCGGACAAAGGAAACAGGGCCCTGTAACAAAAGACCGTACTCCGAACAAAAGACCAGGCTGCTGGGCATGACCGGAATTTTTCACTCTCAAAAGTGGTGATAATCCAGCATTATTTTGAAACCGTATACCAGGGTTTGGGGTATTTAGAGCAAGCGGATTACCACCGGGGACAAAAGCTCTCCACCACCGCAGCGATGAGCCACACAGCACCGCTGCATGCTAATCTGGCCCCTATTGAAAAGAGGTCAGCAGTGCACTGAGCCAGGTTCGTGAACAAAAGACAGCTGTGTGACACCGCACAATCTGGGCTCTGTTTACAAGGCTGCAGGCCTGGCTGAAATATTCGGGTGTCAATGAAGGTCACCTGTCAACTTAGAGTAGTGCCTGAAGATTACTCCGTTCCGCTATAAACGACTGTTAAATGGAATGATGAATTGTTGAAGGATTTTGAAAACAGAAAAAATGATAGTCATGCCGGCCCAGCATCCTCAACGTTGAAAAATGCCCCGGTCCGAAGTGGTTAAGTGTGAGAAATATGTGATAGAGTTTGGAGTTGATTGGGGGGGGACGTGTGGGTGGACCGACCTGTAGTATGTCCACAGCTTGCTGCGTCTCGCTGAACATCTGCAGGCCCACGTGGAGGAAGAGGAGCTGGAAGGCTGGGCCGGCCGACGGGGACTTGGCTGGCTTGGACTTCTTGCGTAGCTTGTCCACGACTGACAGCATCTCAGCCCAAGCTGCCTGGGCCTGGATGACCAAAAAGGAATGGAAAGGAAAAAAAAGACTTTCCAAAAAATTATTTGGACTAATAAAGCTTCCAAAAGGCCATACAAAAAATGTGACCTTTTGCCTGATAATGTTGGATAATGGGTAAGATATTGCTATCTATTGTTTTGGGTGAGAAACTAGTTTCTTAACATGCTTAAGCAGCTGCTGAAGCTAGATTTTTGATTGAGAAGAAAATTAAAAATAACTCTCAAAGGTACTCCAAATGTATGGTAAGATATGTCTTACACCTTTCAAATCTGCGGTGGAATTTACACTAGCTTTTCTTTTAACCTTAGGTGACGAACTGGACTGAAAAACAAAGGGAATTGCTGAACTAGTCCAGGTAATGACAGCCATTAGTTCACAATATGAATACATGGCACATGAAATACTTTTCAATTCAAAACGAAATGACATTGGTGTAATGAGCCCGTTCGGTATTCAAAAAAAGCAAGGTCATTCGGAAACAAAGCACGCGTGGGAGTCCGCATAGACCCGCATTGAGAGGGCAGACCTCATGCGGGCGTCCGAATGACCTCGGACGTAGTTCATTTTGGGCACGCGCTGTTGGGATACCAAACTGGCTCATTCTATGAAAAAAAATAAAAATCAATTTTGAATACCTCATCTGAGAAAGTTATGGCACGGTTCACATCTGGGGAGTTCAAAAGAGCCTGTCAGAAAGAAAACAGGGCACAAATTATTTTAAAATCAAAACATCTCAGGTACACAGAGAAAAGGTGTGGCAAAGAAAAGTGCCCCCTGGCTTAAATGTCCTCTTGCCTACCTGCGCATAGGTCACAATGACGTACACCCACAATTCCCCCGACTCAGCGCTGGTACCCTCCGGCTCCACTGGTGCCCTGGTGGACAGGTTGCACACCACCCCGAGGGCGCTGTAGAAATGCTGGGCCATCTGCTGCCGTAGCAACTCGCCGACTGGGACATCGAGCACCCTGCTACACTGTTGCACAAGGACAAATAACAACGTGTGGACACCACTGAATTTGTCTGCTGCAACCGTTGGCATCCAAAAGGATTGCAAGAGTTCAATAAACGACTGGTTATTTTGTTCACTCATGTAATAAAATATTTAGTATAAAGTGGACTTACGCCACTTTAGTGAAACCGGGTGCTAAATCCATCTCAGCAGTACTGCCAACCAGGTGCTAGATCTGGGGAATTTGGGGGTGTTTAGGGTAAAACTGTAATCACCCCTTGGTAATGCCAGACTTACGTTGGGGATATCTTTGGTTGCCTTCCAGACCCTGAAGAAAGCATGCAGGAAGAGAAATTGGAAGCAGTCGCTCAGCCAGTCTGTGTCCTTCTGTAGGTGAGGATTCCTGACTAAGGACAGCACCTGGAAAAGAAAAACAGAAACAAACTTAGCCTGTAAGTTGCCAGTCGAAGAAAGGAAAAAGTACAAAACTGGAGGAGAACCTTACCTGGAATCAAGACTTGTACTACAGCTGAAAGAAGAAATTTTAATTTCTGAGACCTTCAGATCTGGATCGGGGATGTGACTGGCCACTTAAAATTAAAGCTGAAAACAGCTAAAAAGCTGAATTCTCACACCCCTGCTGGATCTTGCTCTCAGACCTGACAGCTTTGAAATTGGAGGTACATGGGTTGATCTTGGAAGCAGGCCTTCAGGTCTTGGTCTAGCTCTTCAATCATGCTGGATTGTTGCCAAAAGTCTGGCTTTGAGATGGACACGATCTTGAACACCAGTGAACCTGAAATCTGAAGAAAGAAATCTGAAAGTGGCAACACCTTACCTGCATTGAAACCCAGTGTCTTCCGCTGTCGACATCACGGGGCTCGTTGCTCCTAAGAAATAGACACAGAAATGAGTAAAGTCACACACTGGACCACACAAGACCCATGATGAGGTTAGAACTGTGGGCTCTTGGTTTCTGTAGCCTCAAAATGGATTAACCACGGAAGCTCAGTAGGCCCATCCATGTTACTAAATCACCATGGTAACTTGAACAGAAAACATGGTAATACACATGCATTATGCATAAATTAGGTGACAATCAATCTCAGGAAAAAAGGGACTCTCTCAAAAAGGAGGAATTCAATGCTGAATGTGTGTCTATGAGTTTGACTATCAATTCCTCGATTTTGAGATAAGCAAACGTTGAACTGTTGGAATCCATCATACCTAGTGCATACTTAGCAATGTCTAAAACTAATCCGTGTGAGGTGGTAAACAGAGGCGGTCATTTAAACTGCCATACTTAACACTCTGTCAGTCAGATTCTACTGGCTATAGATCCCTAACAGTCCCAAATCCTCTGATTTTAATATGATTTTACATACATCCTAGGGGGTTAGGGCTAACTTAGTCAAGTGCCTTGAGAAAATTCACAAAGACATAAGAAGAAATCAACAATCAATCAACATCCTATTACGCTTACCCAGTATTGACTGAGCCTGTGTTAAATAGCTCCTTCAACCACCTCAGATATAACCTCACTGCATCAGAATTGAACTGCAGGAGATCAAAAAATACAAGCTGATAGGATTCTTCAAGGCAGCCAGAACCATTATCAGTCTTAAAAAAAAATATCAAAGTTTGTGGTACAAAGTCCTCTTGAGAAAATAGCCTATTTGACAAACTACTGTACAATGAAGGTACGAATTTTCACTCGCCACTGAAATTTGTGCACAAAGCGTTTGGCTCTGCTAACCATATATGAAGACCATTCTGAAGACCATTCTGTGCTCACAAAGCCAACAGGAAAATTATGTACAACACAAGATAACAGCTATTAAGTTAAGGGATGTACCCATATGCACAAGTCAACATTCTTGCCAAGAAATTGGTTAATAAATTTCCTGTTATCATGGACAGACTCACGTTGCTGATAATTGAGTAAACGGTCCGACTTTTGGTGATTTCGTCAAAGTTGAAGTGCCCCGGACTGAGTAGCAGTCCCTTGACTACGGCCAACTGCGTCGCCGAGTCCTCCATGTTCTTGACGAGGCTAGCTAGTGAACTACTCTGTGGGGGACAGAGGCAAAAAGATTTATCCAATCTGAGCTAATATTTTTAAATTAGTGTTTTGAGACAAAAAGAGATGTCAGTGATTATATTGAGGTTGTGAAATAAGTAAAATGAAAACTTTAATGAACTGCCTAAGTGGACATGACCACGGATTTGAAATGCTACATGGATTATATTTTGTGAAAACTGTTTCACATCAATAAACTAAAACGGCAAAGCCACCATGGTCTCGCTGTGTGTTATCAATTGAATTTATTTTCTGTAATAACAGCTTATGTTAAGAGACATCCAAGTTATACAAATATGGTTACTAAATTAAACAAGAAAATACTAACCAAGCTTCATCCAAATTTTGTACAAGATTGGTTGGCATACGACTGCGATACAGATGTACAAGATATTTTATTGACCTTAGCAATAAAAACCATTCTACTCTCTAGGAGAAAAAGCCTACCTAGTAAGTGCTGTGTGCAGACTGTGTGTTGAAAGACGCTGTGTTGAAAGACGCTTGTCGTTTTAAAGAAAATCAACAAAGACCACCAGATTCAGGTACAAAGGCTTCATAGTACTTTATAGGAGAGAGGAATGTCTAAAGAATGTGGGTCCAGTAGAGTCAGACTAGACCTGCACGCCTAGATAAACGGTGCATTTGTGAGTTTGATGGATATGGATGGTGCTTAAGTAAAATTCTTCTTATGTATAGTTTTGCACTTTGCATCCAGCTCCATCGTCCTATCCTCTACAATTCGACCCCATCATCCCATATCTACCATGTCTACTTTGACTCCACCCCTAATCCCATCTATCTCCAATCCCATCCACCTTATCTTTCCATCCATATCCTACTCCACCCCTCCATCATCCTATCCATTTCCTACTCTGCCCCCTCCCCATCATCCTATCCATTTCCTACTCTGCCCCCTCTCCATCATCCTATCTATTTAACACTCTGCCCTCTTCCCATCATCCTATCAATTCCTACTCCGTCCCCTCCCCATCATTCCCTTCACTTCTTGCTCTGGCTGTCCCATCATCCCACAAATCTAGCCCAACCATTACGCCAACTTGATCCAGCATTTCATCCACTTTCTACATACATATATCTTGTCCCCATGATCCTCCTCCTACAGGTACCCCTCCCCCAACCAATATCCTCATCTGTCACTTGGAGTCCCCCCCCCATCCCTTACATTATTCCCACATACTGTACATCTACATTTGGATGCATCCAACCAATGTCTATACATACATGTACATTACAGGAGTGCTCAGTACATACAGTATGAATACATGTAGGTACATACGTGTACAGTGTACATGTATATATGTATGTACATGTACTACGGGGTAAGTACACAATACAACTCAAAACGTTAACATTCAACTTTTATAAATTTTTTCATTAAATTCATAAGTTTCTAAGCATTAATGCCATATGAGACTATTTAAATACTGACAGAATTCCAAGCGGAAGCAAACAAGCACTCAATGGCACATTTTAACCTATATAAATACAAGGAAAAATGTTAACATTTGAGGAGGCCAGACGGACAGATGTCCCAAAAGACAGACGTCCCGACGGACAGAAGACAGAAATCAGTGTTACGTAGGCTCGCATTTGCTTTGCAGCTCACCAAAGTGACTGGTCTGCTAACTTTGAATCAGATCTAATAACCTAGAGGGCCCAACAGTGTGATCCTTGCAGACTTTTTCTCCAAGGCAAAGTGTGTATCTTGGGTCACTGTGGTATTCCAGTTTGAAGAAGTTTTTGTATTTTACATCTCTGAAGTTGACTTTAAATTAGCTGTTGATATCAGTGGCCAGCCTCATGTAGCTCCTAAGTTTGGATCACATTTGCTTAGCAAAAACTGGTTACCAACCCATATTCCACTCAATATCTATTGCTTGTGTCTGGTGATCAGCTCAGTTTTTGCTTTATGAATAAAATCGCTCGGTACTCTGCTTGCCAAACCAATAAGCAGAGGTAACACAGCTTGAAGTACAGTCAGCCAAGTTGCTGATTAAAAAAAATTGAAAAATTCTCATACCCAAAAGGTCTCAAATCATTCACTTTTATTCAGATTATTAACCTTTTATTTCATGCATGTCACTCGTAACTCCCCAACTTCTCTGATTTCCTTCGCAGAACAGAAAACAAACGGCACAATCTTTGTGCTTAAACTTTTCAGCAGCAGTAAGTCCCATGTGAATAACAATAACTGAGCTCCACTTTCCTAAGCCTGTCCAAAATCCCTCGTGATGAATTTTAAAGGCTCTGGGAAAGTAAGGGTCGACGTGTTCAACGGCCACATTTCACAGTCAAGTTTCAAGAACAATTCTCGTTCTACAATCTAGCATCAATCTCCATGTAAAGTAATAATAGCCAGACCCTACCCAGTGGGCACACGACGCGTGAAAGACGTCTTTTTGTGGTCGTTATGTGGTCATGTGTCGTAAAGTGGTCGTGACAAAAAAACGACGTCTTAAAGACGTCTTTTATCCTCGGTTAGAAACATTGCTTCAGCAACCATGACCACAAAAAAACATGACGTCTTTAAGACGTCGTTTTGCAGTCGTTATCGAATCATCGGTACCTCACATACAGTGAAAGGAGAAAACGACGTCTTAACGACGTCTTTTTTTCTCCCTGTTTGAATTGTTTTCTTCAACAAGCAATACATGAAACACACGACGTCTTTACGACGTCATTTTACAGTCGTTATCAAATCGTCAACATACAACAGAAAAAGATTTAGATTACTTTATGAAGATTTTGCACGGTGACTTTTGGTTTGTCTCGGATTTTGCCGGTTCTCACTCGGTTTCACCGCGGAAGGTCCGACAGAGCAATGGCATACAGTGTATTGCGAAATCCCGCCTAGCCTGCGGCCGCAGGTGACTGTTCTGTTTGACTGTTCTCATCTATTCGTCAAGAGGGATGTTTGGGATAGCAATAGTGCGAATGTCCAGTTTACAGGGAAATTTTAACACTAGAGGAATTGCGAGTGTGGTTTAGTACACCTGCTTGTGATTTATTATTATTTGCAGTGGAACTGACCCTCAACCCCCTCGTCTGATTTAAAATAACATGACATTAAAATACCCCTACATTTAGAATGGATGAGGCTATTTTCTTTCATTGCCTGCTTGCTCGCAAGCAACGACTGGCTTCGAGCGTCTGCACCGCCCTACTATAGTGGCTCTGGCCTAGTCTTAGCTGGTTCCAGCCGTCCGAGGAGACTCTGAGCATGCCGACTGGAACCAGCGATGGCAAAGACTGAGGTCATGTCCAAAAGTCAAAACGGGCTTCCAGAACTACGGTTAGGTCTATTGACTTTGGCGTCTACACGTATTTCAAATGGAATAAAGATCTTCAGGTCAGGGAACCAGACTACTTCATAATTTTGTCCGTGCTTTGAATTAAGAGAGCTCGAGTACATGTACATGTACATGTACAAGTATCGCTGCAAGCAGCTTGTCCGTTTAAAGAAGAGAAAGCTAAGACAGGTTAGGCCCTTCCTTAAAAGGTAAGTGCTTATAAACTGTAATTCTGTTACGTATGGGCATTGTTGGTGAAGCAGAGGTCAGGCTTAAACGCAATAATTTTAATCCTCAACAGTCAACCGGGTTGGCCACGGTTGTTTCCTACCTCCATGGGTGGACCACAGACAGTGTTTATTCGTAGTCGTACGTAGACTCGCAGTCGTAGTGCAGTAAGGAGCATCTGGGCTTGCCACAGTGCCCATACTTCAGCGTCATCAAATATGGCAAATACTAACAGTGTCAATAAGTCTAATTTACCCTTTTAAGATTAAATGTTATACATTGTATTGGTGAGACTAAACTGTGAAAATGAAATGGCAGTACATGTATGTGATGCAATGTAAAATATTGGCCACTCGATGTAGACATGTTCGAGACAGTTGGTGGCAGAAAAATTCTTTTTCATTCTCAATCACAATGAACATGTGCACTTCAGCTCAGACGTGGTGTAAACAATGGTAGAGGACCGGTTTATTTACTGCCACCAAAGTCCTTATAGTTTTTACAAAAATAAAGTGTCTTATTTGTCTAACATTTGCAGGAAGTGTTGCATCACGCGGCACAACAGTGTCTGCAGTAAGACAACGAATAGCAAAGTACTTAAAGCTTAGTATTCCTACCAGAGACAAACCAAGAGCCCTGAGTAATTCAGCAGGCATGCCCACCGGATAACTGTGCGACCAGTCTAGTGCATCAGATGACCTGTTTCCTGGCTGTTTCATATATTTCGGTGATATTTAACTAATGAGCATAAAGCCTATTTTTGTATTGGTCTTATTTGAAACTTTAAACCTTTTGTTGTTCAAGTAAAATATGTACATTGTTTCTTCAGGTTTATTTCCTCAGGTTGAAGCAGTGAAGGCTGTTTAAAGTATGGTTATAACAAAATTACACGTCTGATCGATTTTTTTTTGGGGGGGGGCATGGGTAAAATTGTTTGCAGGATTAAAACACGTACAGTAATTTAAATTGTAACTGACTAGATCATCCTGTTCCAGGATAGTCTGTTTTCTAAAAATTTGACAAACCACTGCATGAGACAAAATTTTGTCCAAAAAGTGTTCAATATTTCCATTTTTTTAAATTCTAAGCCAACTCGATTTGAATTGTCTTATTAGTACAAGCATACATCTTTTCATCAACTGATGTCTGTTTTTCTACCTCTCATGAATGCCATTACATGTACATCTAAAACGTATTTTACTAAGTCTTGCCTGGTTGGAAATGTTTTGTTCTGCCAAATATTCAGTTACATGGCTTATACTACATGTACATGTACTGTGTGCTTAATGTTTCCCATTCTTGCCTTGTCCGTAAAAGTAAAACCTTTTAACTGCTTTTATCCAGGAAGTGTAAACACAAGTGTACCTTGTTTCATCGTCACTTTGATCGTGCTGGGTGCAATTGTAATGGTCCGTCCAAAGCCATTGAATTTACCAGAAATATTATTGGTACATAATATTTGTGTAGACCATCATTTTCAGCAAAGTGTGCTAACAGTTTATTATAATATGAAGAATCAGAGTTAAATAAAAAAAATTGTTTAGTTGTAAACAGTCGCTTCAGTCAAAATTTATTTTATAGCCAGGCAGCGTGTTAAGGCATATGAACTTCTTTTTATCATAAAAAAGTAAAAAAAAAAAGACTCGTTCAATGCAGATGTCTTTTTTCCTTGATATTTGATGGATAAAAGACGTCTTAATGCCGACGTCTTTTACTGCTCAATATGCTGACGTCTTTTATTAGTCGCAATGTTGACGTCTTTTATTAGTCGCAATGTTGACGTCTTTTATTAGTCGCAATGTTGACGTCTTTTATCAGTCTCTATGTTGACGTCTTTTATTAGTCTCGATGTTGACGTCTTTTATTAGTCTCGATGTTGACGTCTTTTGTTAGTCGCGATGTTGACGTCTTTTACTCGTCATAACGCTGACGTCTTTTTCTAGTCGGACAACTGACGTCGTTTACTTGTCAGGATGCTGACGTCTTTTGGCTTTGCATATACGACTCAAAAAAGACATTAATAAGACGTCAATATTAGACGTCTTTAAGACGTCATAACGACGTCTCGTGCCCACTGGGTATCTTCCTCAATCCTGCAAAATCCTCCAAACCTGCCAGACTTCTGAAGCATCTGGGAGCTGTGGTGATTTACAACCCTTACCAGTTTGTTGGCGGCCGCGTACAGCCCAGCCTGCCGGTTGGCCAAGCTGCTAATGAAGCTCCGCAACAGGTTCTTGGACAAGACCCTGGGTATCTCAGCAGTGCTGCACGCAGGGAGGACCGCCTCCAGCAAGCGGAAGGCGAGGAAGACACACTCGTCCTGCGTGCTGGTGCAGAGGTGACCTGCGGGCATCGAGATGCACAAAGGAATGAATTATACTTGTTGCCAAGGAGATATATATACAAATGGCTCCCACAAAATGAATCTTCAAATTCAAAAACATTTATTTCCATACTTTCATTAAAATACGAATCAAGAATACACATAAAATAAATACAAAGCCATGAATACAATAAAATATAACAAGAGAAAATAGGGAAAACTTTAAAAGATAGAAAGTATGGAGCTGTTCATATAAGCGAGGGCTTGTAGAGAACAGCCTATAGACAGACATTTGGACTAGGGACAATTAAGGAAATCTTCTATTCAATTATTTCCAGAGTGCATTAGAAAGATCGTATTCTCCAGTTTGAAAGATACTTTGATTTGACATCCAGCCTGATGACCACCAGACGATGTGTGCTGAACTAGCCCATTACACTGCATAAGATTGTCATAAGAGCCCTTTATTGATTACAGAGTTCCTTTAGTGTCTTGACTCATTGTTGGGGGGGTGGGTGACTCTTGACAAGTTAAAGGAAGCCAAACAAATGCGGCACGGTAAAAAAAACTTTAAATGAAAATGTGGAAACATCAAAGCATCCCTGGTAATGCACAATACCACTCAAATGAAGCAAACTATGCGACGTAGTGTTGGTCGTTGTTATACTGGTATCTCAGGAATCCTTTTCAGACATCTAGGGGGGATGTGTTAAGTGACAATTGGCTGGAGTGTGTATAGGGATTGGACTTGTTGGGGGTACCCCTCTGTCCCATTCCTGCCTGGTATAATACCGCTGTTATCCACTACACTCCTTCCAAATGACATCATTTTCCTCCCAAAGTCCAAGACTGGTACCAAATTCTGTTGCTACTAAAAAAAAAGGCACGAAAGAAGCCAAATTGGACCTGCTTTGTCCATTGTTCCGATGAGCAGTGACTTGAAAATGACAATACACACTCCATACTCAATTATAACACCAGGTTTATGTACATTCTGTTGAAAATCCTAAAGTGAAGAATTTCAGTGAACGAGATGTGAAACCTTACTTTTGATAGAGGACCCTCTTACATCACTTTTACAGTACCCCTGGGCTCTGGGTTGATAGTTTCAAAGGGAGTTAGCGTGGGTTTTGTGTACAGTCAGTCAAAAACACTGATGTTGGAGAATTTCTGACTTACCGTCAACCACTTTATTCCAGAATATGGGCAATTTCTCCCTCTTTTCCAACACCCACGACAACAGAATGTCACAGACAGCATGAGGATGAGGGTGGGAAGTGGTAGTAGAATTCTGTTCAAAGTAATAACCAAAAAACTTTCTTAGAAACTATTTTCCAAAATAAAATATATTTGAATGAAGTCTCTGAGTTTAACATCTCGAACTAGGAGTGTCAAAGAGAGAAAAACTCACAGTCCATCACAAAACAATGGAAAATGAAATAACTAGAGATGACATGACATACTATGTAAAAAGACAAGAAAAAATCCAGGAGCTGGATTTTGAAAGATTTCAGTAAGTCTAAGATCAGGTCTGGTTCCCTGGCTTCAAATACTCACAGCTATGATCCTTGCTATATAAGGCAGGTTGCTTGCATCCAACAGGTCGGCATGTTCCCAATGCTTCTGCATGAACTTCTTGTCTACAATACTCTGTAAGGACAAGAACGCCAACACTTGGTGCACTGTCTACAATATCAGTTTTAATTTTATTCTGACAGTGAAGAAGTGAAGTACTTTCAACGGTCAGTGTGAAAACTGACCTTAAACACCAACACTGAAGTTGATTTCCTGCACTAAAGAGATTTCACGAAATGGACTGAACCATAATAAGTGCATCCTTTTATGCCATTTCCACAAGTCTTATAGTGTGAACCCTGCTTACTTTGTACATAATTGGCTCAGCGCAGTCGATAGTCACTGGTGGTTGGCAGTCATGAACAGACTGGGTCAAAAACTACATACGTGCACAGCCCATGGACATTTAAAAGAAACGACATCGTCACAAAGTTGAGTACAGCCGCGACTGCATTGGATATCACTTGCACCCGGCGTTACACTTACAGGGAAGGTGCGTTTGCAAGCAGCCAGCATGGCTAGCGTGTAGGGACTGCAGGACCCCCAGCCCTGCCTCAGTTCCCGCTGCAGCGTCGGCCAGATGTCCTCTTCAAATGCCACCAATTTACTCTACAGAGGCAAAGTGACAAATTTGTAATACTCGAATGGGCTGTTTGATGGGTCAGGGCCAGAGTCGAAGCTAGGCACTTTCGAAATACTTGTTTTAAATCCGACCATTAGTCTGTCTAGTAGAAGAATACATCAAGAAAACCACTAACGGCATATGAAAGTAAGTTTAAGAAAGAAAACTTCTGACTTTGACTAAACTTTTAACTAAACTTTGAATCAGAAGTGCTTGGATAGTTGGTGAGTACATCTACTTGCCAATAACTTTTACCCCTCAAGATTAGTTGGTACAAGAATCTGATTATCTGGAGTCTTTTACTTTCTGTTGGTAAGTAAAATGAGTGATTGATGAGTTCGCGGCTTTAGGTACGAAGAGATTAGCTATACAGCTGCAGTCACATTGCAATACAGTTCAGTTCCTTGAATGATTACTCAAGAAGTTTGAAGTTAATAACGGGTTCAATATTTGCTGTTTTGGATAACTGAAAATTAGGAGTAAGCAATTTTGAAGACAATAACATGCCTTTCTCAGGGTCATCTTCTGGGCTTTCACTGCCCCATGAAATTCAGCAGCCTATTTCTCAACCCCCCTGCAGGACAGAGACCTGGGCTGGCACTCAGAGAGTATTCGTTATAACGTCACAATGCTTACTGAGATACAAGGCTTACCCTTGATATGAGGTCGATTACAGCTCTAAAGCAGATGTCTTCCAGGAAGCCCTTCTGCACGCACAGGTTCTGAAGCTGCCTGATCACCTCGGCAGAGAAGCGACCGTCCTCCTGATAAAACAGAGTTGGAGGAAAACACCTTGAATTGGGCAATGTCTAAGGATTTCATGTGGAACGAAAGCACAGGAAAAACTCTCAGAGGGGTTGGGGATACACTGAAAAAGTTAGAAAAGCGCAAGGTTGGGATATAGACAAATACCAAAGAGCTAGCTAAAAGAGTTTCAGGTGGGATATGCACAGTGCATACAGTGAGCCACACTGCCAGGGTGGACTGACCTTTTGCAACTTCCCCGACTGGATGATGGAAAGGTAGGCGAAGGCTTTCCCAAACAAACATTGCTTCTCCTCCTGAAAAAAAAAAGAAAGACAGCAGATGCTTCACACTCAGTGGATAGCACTTCCCAATTCTGTGAGACTATACATGTGGGAGCAACAGCAACAATACTCCATGCTTGGACACTGGTTCTCAGTCTAAACTCCTCTTCAAAAAAAGTGTTCCAAAACCAGGAATCGCCTCAACCCCCCCAAAGACATTTTATTACACTGACAAATAAGTCTTGACTCGGGGGAGAGCGGGGAGATTTCATCCTTGGAGAGAATCAAACCCATCCCTGGGCAAAGCTGGTGATCCCTGAAGTGACTAACATCTTCTTACTTGGAAACTCTTCTCTTTCTTTTTGCATCCCTGGTGATCCTAAATCACCCTGCCATTCACAAGATCCCCTTTGACAGGACACTTTGAAAAGACACTTTGGGCAGTTACTGAAAATTGAAAACCTAAGAACATCATGTTCCAAAATCTGCCTCCAAAATCAAGAACAGGTATTGGTTCAGTGGTTCTTTAAAAAAAAAAGACAAGACAGCCCTTGGAAATGATTCAAATGGACCAATTCTTGAAGAGGATAAAATGTATCGTGGTTTTTAAATCAACCGAAAAAATGGCTTTTCTTACGCTTTTAAGGCCTTTGGTCTCGAGATGTTCTTTGATGAGTTTGAAGACATCGCCAAGGGTGATCTGTTCTATGTGCTCCAGGAGCTGGAGATACAAGTAACGAAAGAACCTTTCTGATCAACAAATGTCACATTATTCCTGAATTGTATAACATTTTCCCCATTAATTTAAAAAGAGAGTGCCTCAGAATAAGCTACCATGCTCCTTTTGGGTCAAGTTGAGAGTAACTATTTGGTAAGCAGGTATACGTGTACAATTGTACATACATATATTCCAATATTTCTGATACGCCATCTCTTGAAACTGGGTAAAACCTCAGTATGTGTATAAAATAATGGACATCGGCATATCTTGCTGTTTTGGGGGCTAAATAAATCTTTTTCAAAATCTCCTCCAGCCGGTTTGTTGCCAGGTCAACAAAAGAGCATCACGGGCGTCAACAAATGCTGGAGGATAAACCAATCAACTTTAGGCTGCATCCGAATCTGTTGCCTAGAGCTGGGTCCCTAGGTTTTCACTAGATTTGAAATGTGCAGAGATGCGCAGAAAATAGACCTAGCTGTAGCTCTGGAAACCCATTTCAGTCATAACCTTATGATCAAATACCAAAATCCGGTTCAGGAGTGGACCAAAAGGAAAGAGTTCCATATAGGAACGCCACTTGACACCCCGTGCATAAGCCCTATGAGACTGGTCTGAAATTTTCTTTTTCTCAGCAAACGACATGGCATTTTCCATCCTAAATTGATATCTTCTGGCCATGTTTTTGCTTTCTGATGGCTAATAGGTCACTGTAGGGAATAATTACTGGCATCCGTATACGGAACTCTATCTGGGCCAAATACGAGGGGGTGGGACAACAAAGTTGTAACATTTCTTTATTTAGCCTTCTGTGGCCTTACTGCGAGGTGAGGCTAAATTTTTGGGGCTTTTACATGCTTTTAGTCCCCTCAAAACCCCTTTTCTTGCATTATTTTTCAAAAATAAACAAAATTTTTGGAATGGGACAATGACCACCATTGGTCCTCAATGCTCCCGATCCTTCAAAAGAGGACTTTCATAGATCACCTGGGCCAGTGCCATAGCGTAGCCCTGCCGGGCTCCTTTCCGTGGTGATGCCAACCCTCTGATGAGCCTCTTGAGTGTGTACTGGACTTCCTCGCATAATGCCTCCTGGATAACCACAGTCATATTAAGAATAGTTAGTGTGGCATATGATGTGATTTAATGAAAAGTAAAAGTATTAACAGTGAGAGTACCCAGGCTATTGACTAGTATTCTCAGTTTTGAAATATTGATTAGAATCAAGACTGCTTTTTACAGCTTGAACTCTACTTTTTTTCTTTTTACTTTATCAAGTGGGGGAATTAATGAAGACAGCCTTCCTTATTCATGATGGGAAATATATTTGCATATACCATGAACTGGTCCTCGATTGTTTTTTAATTTTCCAGCAAAGCACTGAACATGCAAAGCATTCAACATGTTCAAAAGAGTTCCATATCCAGCCACTTGACATAACTTAAATTCTACCAAGAAGTGTAACTCTGACAAAGAAACACTAAATTAAACGTGAAAACTATTCAAGTTTCTTGGAAAATGCATGTACTTCAACTTTTCTGTTATGACTCGTACACTTTGTAAGTTTGTGCACATGGTCTGACTCTACGGGTGATGGTAGGAGGCCTAGGCCCAGAACTCTTTCCCTAAATATACAGTAAACTCTTAATAAGTCAAAAGTTGGTTAATGCGAAACTCCGCTTATCTCAAACACATTCTTCATTCCAACCAAAAAAATAGGCCTTTATGTACAAAAATACTTCCGTAACTTGAAATGCCACACCGCTAAATCCGCTTCACTGGAAGTTTTTTAAGGGCCGATCCAAAAGACTATCAACAAATTACTGACAATGAGTGGAAAAAGAACGTGGAGACTTTAATTATTGGTCATTTCTGCAAACCGCACTTTTTTTGCATGAGGAAACGAAGGTGACTGCTGCCAGTGCCATTGTAATCAAATTGTGACCACCACCTCAACAAATCCCGGCTTTCAAGCAGATCTGATTGCCATCGCCGCCCAAATGTAGCCTGCAAGCAACCGGTCCAATTGTTGATTCTACATGTACATGGTGGCCATGTGACCGCACTGAAGGAAGCTTTTTGTGCATGCCTCGGCTAAATATGAAGTCTGAGCAAAATAATGATTTTGAAAAGAGATTTGCTCTTGGATAAAAGGAAATAACCACTTGTAACATCTCCAATAGACACCAGGAGAGCAAGTCAGTAGATAGCCCCACTGGTGTGGCACGGACTCTCACTCCCGATTTATCCTTAGCCACACATCCGTATGCGTAATTTTTGGCGCACCAACTTATAATCGTGGGCGCAATTTCTTTTGCACACTAACATGATTCTTGACCTTTCCGTTTTCTAAATACCATTTATTGAATGATTTCACTCATGTTATTCAGGTATTTTGCAGTCTTTTTTCCTTCATCCATTCAATCTAACGGGCCCACTCTCACAGTCGCCATCTTTAAAATAAGGTCGTTGACCATTACGTCACTTGACCCCTAATCGTCTCAACGGCTGTTCCATGTCGAGACATCTAAACTGCTGCGAAAGTTTTGGAAGAGTCCATTGGTACATGTAGTATCTTATCGCTCAGTCCGTTTATTACATGTCTTGACATGGAACAGCGTTTGAGACGATGAGGGGTCAGGTGACGTAATGCTCAACGACCTTATTTTAAAGATGGCGACTGTGAGAGTGGGCCCATTAGATTGAATGAATGAAGGAAAAAAGACTGCAAAATACCTGAATAACGTGAGTGAATTCATTCAATAAATGGTATTTAGAAAACGGAAAGGTCAAGAATCATGTTAGTGTGCAAAAGAAATTGCGCCCACGATTATAAGTTGGTGCGCCAAAAATGTTCATTTCGCCGACACGAAATTGCGCATACGGATGTGTGGCTAAGGATAAATCGGGAGTGAGAGTCCATGCCACACTTGTGGGGCTAGTCAGTAGAGTTACCTGTGCTGTGCACTGTGTACGTTTGTGGGCAAGACTCAAGAACTTTCGTCAGCTCGAAATCCAAATACCTAGAAATTTTTTTTCCATTCCCTTGAGTTTGAGCCATCGAGAGTTTACTGTACATCCATAATGTTGTAATCATGTATGCCTCAAATCAATAACATGAATGACAATCATTTGACAATGACCTTTTCCTTTCACTTTTTAGAACTTGTAAGGTGTAACCCCAAAGGTAGGTCATATAGGTACTGACCCTCTCTGCTTGCTCAATTCCCCGTAAACATGTTGTCAATAATTAAGAGTATGACAAAGGCAGCGAACATGTAGACTATCATGACTGTGAACAGTTGAAACGAAAGGCACGCACCGGCGTCGCTGTCGATGTCATGGCTGTGCCATCGCGTTGATGGTCCGCCTGCCTTCTGCTCACTATATCGATAAGTCTCCCTGCAGCTTCCACCCTTTTACCGTCTAATGTAGCAGCAAGGTCCCAGAATGTTTCCAAGAGTTGCTTGTCCTGCTTACTCTGTCGTTCTGGGTGTTTTTGAAACTTACTCTCGACGACTTTCGCATCCACGTGCAATTTCTCAGCTGCCGCCATGTTGATGTTTGGAATTTAATGTTTGTAAGATCATAACTCCAATAAGTTAGATATTTTTGTGGAAATTACGTCCACTCACCGAACACACATCGAAATATGAAAAATAATTTATGGAAACACATTTTCCATCAATTAGACATTATTTACTTTATTTTAAACAAATAATTATAAATCTGTGTTTTTCGTCAATCTCTTGAAGTTTAGAGGTCAAAAGGTCGATCTCGATGTCTTTTTAGACTCTAATCCAAGATGTCGGGATTTGGTGAAAATTTCAACGCATTTTCGGGCGCCGCAGGAAACTATCCGAGGTGAGCCAGTCTTAATTGAGAAGACGGAGTACATCTGCAGACTTTCTAGTATCATTTCCAGATTTTTTTAATTATTTTAAATTTACAGTGTGGAAAAATAAGGAGCATAATATGTGAAGGCTGAAAATATGTTGTGCATGTTGTGTGCGTAATGTGAATGGAGGTGAAACGGGCATGACGAGTTACACGCGCGCACGAGGGCGCCATCATTTTAATTATAAATTCTAGGGGCAGCAGTCTTTACTACTGTACAAGCCTGGTGCCCCAGATGTGCATGTTTTGGTAATCTCGACAGTTGAGAGTATTTATTCAACTCAATATTATTTGGCATGTTTGGAAAATAACTTGATAAGTTCACTGCTTTGAACAAAGTCCATCATTGTCCGCGACGCATGACTGGGCTCGTGGTCGGTCGGACATCTGAGCTGGGACTGGGAGCTTCATTGCACTTCTGCACGTCACAGCTAGCATGCTATGATAAATGGAGCATAAGCATATTGTCCCTTTGCCGTGCCGTGTAACTGAGTGTTACTCAGGCCAGTGCGATGTAATTCCAAAAATCCAACCGCAACATGTTCAACATGTTCAATGCTGCCTTTCCTTCATATGACCAAATGAGAATTTTTTTTTAATTTATTAGTGTAGTCCAAAATCTGAGCTTTCATCAAATTATTTACAGTGACTGATCATTGTGGAAAATACACACATGATGATGTTACGCCCCAACTTTAGCATCTGTCCCAACTAAAGTGCTGCAGTTGGGCTTGCCCAACTGTTGTTGACCAATTTCTATCCTGTTCATAAGTGACTTCGTCACAAAGGCGGACACGCCACGATTTGCAGGCTCCTAGTGGACGATCACTGAAGTTGCGCGTTAACTCCCATATGGCACTTCATCTATGACATGATACTGTAAACAGTGAATATGACTTTGGCACATGCTGGACACATGCACACGACTGGACCTCTGTGTTGTAGTTGGGCCAGCCCAACTATAGCACTCTAGTCGGGACGGGCCCCACGATAGTTGGGACAGTCCCAACTACAGTTGGGACTGATGTTATAGTGTGGGCGTAAAAGGGCCACCAGGACACAATGCAGGAAGGCCTTTTTGTTGCTATCCATTTCATGTCCAATTGCCAGGGCCTAAAATTCTCATTTTTTTCATTTGCAGAAATGGTAGCATTTGTTTCTTATGATTTTTTGTTTTGGAATTTTGCCAGTTTACTATTCACCTCATCGTACAATGGCAAACATTTTTAATAACAACTTATGCATAATTGATTAATCCCCATTCCAAGGTTCCTCTTGGCCTTACAATCTTGTGCAGCTGTGTTTTGTAAAAGTGTATTAATTTCCCTCTGGCATTTTATTATTGCTGGTCTTTGTTCTGTTGAGCAAAATATTAAGACACTCCTGTTTTCTCATTTTTCCCCTTGCACCTCACAGGGGACGTGATCGTGACAATGACTACGGAAGGGGCGGTGGTGGTCATGGTGCTGGGGGATACAGTGGGGGTTACGGCGGAGGAGGGGGTTACAGTGGGGGAAAGCAGCAGAAGCCTCTGCCCACAGAGCCCCCTTACACTGCCTACGTAGGCAACCTACCGAGTGATTGTTTGCAAGGGGATCTGGAGACGATCTTTGAGAATCTGGCGGTAAAGCACAGCATTACATTTGTTCTGGTGGATATACTTCAGTTGACTGCAAAGAGGCACCGAATTCACTGGTACCCCTAACCTGCTATAAACATGTGCAAAAGGGAAGGGGGATAAACTGGTGTACATACCTGTTTGGCATTGTTGCTTTAGCTAGTCACTAACAGCAGCACTGCTGCCAATTTTGAGAAAGTAGAAGCTGCCTGGGTTGTCTAATTGAAAAGTCTCTGGGTCTGACAGGTTAACAGTTGGTCAATTTGGCCAGGTAGCCTGTTATAGATTGTAATATTGAGCTGGCCTCTTGTTTGAGAGCTCTTGCCATTTGTTGTGTTCGGCTAGTGCTTCCAAGCACAATATTGCGTGAAGTTAAGGATCCAGCTCTGGCAAGACCCTGTCAAGTCTGGTTTCCGTGGGATTTACTGTTGGTATTCATTGCTGAGATGAGTAAGAAGTACTCATTGATTTCAGAAGAACAATCAGTGTTGTAGACAAGAACCAGAAGTCTGGACACAAGACCAGTCACAAGTAGCTGGGTAAAGAATGACAAAGGAATGCTTTTATTGCCATACATTTGAATAGCTTGTGACTTGAAGTTAGACTGGAGGTCTTGCATTGGTGGTGTGACTGTCATTTCAACCATAACACTGAAAGCAGTCTATTTCAGATGTGATGGCATTCCAAAGTAAGCTTGCACAAATATCTGTCAGTGTGTTTGGGAATGAGAATTGGTTAATGGGATGGTTTCTACATTATTTACAGGAAAAGATTAGAGTTGTCCGTCTCGTGCGTGACAGGGACACAGATTCCTTCAAAGGCAAGCATGCTTTTCAGTTCTTTCTGCCCAAAAGGCCATCCATTTTGTCACCATTCTCATGAACATTGAGAGAGTACACTTTTTTGTTGACCCTGGAGAATACAAACTGAGAAGGATGCAAAAGGTGCTTTGTATGTAAGATATTATGCACATTTTAAAACTTGTTAACCCTCCTATGGTTTTACAGCACAAATGTGCACAAATGCCCACGGTCACTGGTGAGCATGTAGTTTCTATATGGAACTCAAACATGCACAGGTTCAGTGTGTACACAGTAGATGGCCAGCACAAAATGACCCAGGGTCTTTTGTGCAGTCCTCTTCACTGCATTTGGTTTACTGCACAATTATGCACATGAAACAGTGAAGCACAGTTCTTGGGCAGCACAAAAGTGCAATCTGATATTCCTGTGAGGGACAGTTAGTGCAGTGCACAACACAACACAGCTGTGCTTCTTTGAGGTGTTTACCAAGTGACCCACAGAGTGACTTCAGCATAGGAGGGTTAATAACTGAAAAGCGGATACGACCCCCTACCCGCACCTCCAGTGTATGGGTTGTTTTAGGGATAGACCCGCATGTCTTCAAAATCTCTCACCTATTTGTCATTATTTCGGCTACCCTCAGACTAGAATTCTCTGAAAACTGTCCTTGGGAAACTGTGCATGCCTTTGTTCTCAGTTATGTTTTAATAGTAAATATATGAACCGTTACAGTTCCTGATCCTTTTGCTTGTCAGTTGAAATTGTTGACTTCTTCTCATACTTCAATGAATTGAGTCAGGCAGACTTTGCCAAGAAAATCTAAGAATCTTCTTGTTCATTGCCAATCGGTATTCATTCTCCTTTTTTTCTCATCTTGACTGTTTATACTCCACCCAGGGTTCAGTTATGTTGAATTTGATGACTTGGAGTCATTGAAGGAGGCCCTCCAGTACAACGGTGCTGTAAGTGAATCAAATGCCTCATTTCATCTTTCACTCAAAGGCCAAGTACAAAAAGTATGACAGTTCCTCTTTAAAGTTTGTGTTGAAAAGGTGGGAGGCAATTTTTTTGGAGGTTGTGGTTTTCATAGATGGCTCATTTTTCTAAGATAATGGATTGATTTTCCTGAATCTTTTTGAAATGTTTGTATTGAAGGTGGCTTTCACTTCACCTGGTGACTTTGAAACATTTACAACTACATATTTCATTTGAAGTGAAATGCCAGTATACCGAAAATCCTGAACCCTAACCACCTAGGCCCTCTTAGCTAGGATACATCCTCAATCCTTCAGAATCCTACAACTGCCCCATGAAAAAATTGGATACAGTCTCAGTCCCCCAAAATGCTCTGATATTTCTTGAATATGTTCTGTGGAGGGGTGCCTACTGCCTCAATCCTTCAAAATCCTCCGACAATTCCCCTCATTGTGTTGAAGCAATGTGAATGGTATCCTGGAGCAGTGTGGGGGATTTCACGTTATGAGGGCATGAATTTATGCATGGCTGAACATAAACAACAGAAAGTCTAACCCACAACCTTGAGACGGTGCATCGTTCACAATCAGCAATGCAAATTTTGCCATGCAGCCTCAATCCTCCCAAATCTTCCAAAACTGCCCCAAGGATTTTGGAGGATTTTGAAGGATTGAGGTCGGTTAGGGTTAATGATACTAATGAACAAACAAAAATCAATGGGGTGGAAAACAGGAAGAGGACAACTAGTTCATTTTGCCCCACTGCTCAGATGTTACCATTTCATGTCACTCGAAGAGATTCTGTTCCATATCGCTAACTTTTGTCATGAGGTCCATTTTATCAAAGATTTTCGTAATCCTCTTTTGTAGTTGTTTGAAGGAAAGCCATTGAGGGTCGACATTGCATACAGCAAGAAATCAAAAGATGGAGGACGGGGAGGTAAATAATTGTTGCGAGTAGTTCAAAGAAACTTTGTGTATAGTTTCCTTGTCAATAAAGCACATGCTCAATGAACCACTTGGAACATTCTGAACATTCTTGGAACTTGGAACAGCTGGTCTTTCCTAATTGTAGTTGCTCTCTCTTTAGGTTTAAACACTATTCAGGAAAGTGTGGGTGCTTTGTTGTTGGAGTAAGGAAAGACAACATCAGTTTGTTGAAGAAAAGAGCGGATATAAAATGGACCGAGTGGGAACAAAATAGGGCATGTTTTTAAATGAAATTGACAATCCTTTGGTACGAACTCGCCACATCAGTTAGCATGGTTTGACATTGGGCTGAGCATGCGCATTGAATTTATGCTGGAATGTATGGTCTTGGCTGCACGTGTCTTTTTTTCCCCGCCGAGGGTGCACTTCAACTCGGGAACCGGTCAGATCAGAGTTTTTTTCGAAAAGCAGTTCCGATTGTCAGTCAGTATTCCAAAATGTTGGAGTTTCCAGTTGTACTACTTGAAACATTGCCATTTGGCTGTGACGATCCGAGGCTAGAAATTATTGAGAGCCCTGACTTTTTGGTTTTTATGTTTCACTCGGTTCCAGGCTTTAGCCGAGGTGGGAGGGGCAGAGGTGGTCCAAGCCGAGGGGGATTCAGGGATGAAGGTAAGACTTCCTTCCACTCCCTGCAAGTTTCAATTTCTTTCCAGTTGTTTTCTATTCCCGTGCTCATGTTTCCAGCTTGAGCAAAGTTTTACCTCAGATTATTAACCCTATCACCCCAAATGTACCTGCCATACTCCAAGATCAGGTTTTGTGAGGTGTTGGCAGGTTTGGTACCGTACCTGATGAACTTGTTGAATTTTGGGTAGAGTGCATAGAAGTAGAGACTGTGTACCAGATGTTTCTTGAAGCACACTTTGTTTGTGCTTTACTGAAAGAAGTGCTGGACTGATGGTTCCATGTGCCAGCGAATTTTCTTGTATCAGACCTGAACTTTGGCACGTTGATGCACAGCATCGATCGGCCCAAATTGTATGGACCAGTGATTAACACTCTTTAAACTTGGCCTGTTGTGTATGTACACTTTTCCAGGCAACTTCAGCGGCGACTTCAGACGGGGCGACAGGGGACCCCCAGCTGGAGACGATGGGTACTACGGGGGAGGCGGCAGGGGGCGGGAGGACTACGGGGGCTCCCGAGGACAGAGAGGGGGTGGGTACCGGGACCGAGGGGGATTTGACAGGGAACGCACTGGCAGGCCAGACGACTTCAAAGAGCCCGATCCTGGTAAGCCCTGCAATTCGACAGTTTGTGTTGCAAATGAAATTTTAAAAAACCATGAAATCGGACACAGGCTTTTCATTAACAGCTATCACTCTATGCACAACTATACACGTACATGTATGCTTTTTGGGGTAAGCGTATAACAAATCATTTATTGAGATAATTTTTTCTTAAGTGCCGCTTATAGAAACTACCTCCATTGAAGTACATATACCTCGTACAGTTACCTTTAATACCTACATGTAGTCCCATGGAGTATTATAACCTGAATGGTTTGTGTAACTGGTGAACTCTGAGTAACACTGCATGGCAAATGGTGAGCGTAGTGTACAAATGGATGGCATATTTCACTGGCTACCATAACGGGGCCTTTTCCTTTAGATCCTCCAGCAAGTCCACAGTGGACAGCCCCAATTAATCTGAAGATGCATCATGAGCAATGCATTTATAAAGCTACATGTGCACACTCATTGATACAAATTGTGGCCTGTAGGCAGCCAACTTGTCAGGGAAATACTTGCATGCACTATTAACCATTAAATCGACAGGTAATTTTGGCCCATCTCACAGCTTGGGTCGGGGGGGATTCTGCCCCCCAAGAACTTAGCTGTGCCACACTTGATTTTTTTTAAACTTGGCATGCCTGATATTGGAAACAATGTTGAAAGGGGCGGATTCCATACTCCCTCACCCCCGCGATCTTTTAAGATTAAAGCGTAGGCATGATGCACAGAGACAGTTTACGGCTGCACTGTTTTCTTTAATCAGAGCGAATTCCACTTTTTGACCGTTTTTTTTTGTTTCTCCAGCGGATTCCGCAGGACGACCAAAGCTCAAACTCCAGAAGCGGACTGTCAAGGATCCTGTCAACCAGCTGGCGGATGACGTGCAGCGGAGCTCCATCTTTGGACGCGGGAAACCGCGTGAGGAGAACCTCCAGAAGCTGGAGAAGCCACGGGGCGAAAGCGCAGACTGAGTTTTGGGGGAGGGGGGGTTGGGGACTGCAGGAAAGAAAGAGGCAGCTCATTTGGAGGCATATGTAATTTATACCAATTATTCCTGAGAATCTCTTCTGAGTTTTTTCCCCGGCTTGGAATCAGAGTTGGGAGCAGATAAGTAAACATGAAAAAAAGAAAAGAACGTTGTAATGTGCCCTTGTATATATACCCAAAAGTTTTTTTGTCTTTAAATTTTTTCGAGAATTTCTTCATTGGTTAGCAAATGTGTATGTTCAATTTAGCCTCGTCCAAGTCTGATTGCAATTTTTTACGCTTTTGTGTCAGATTTCAAAGCTGTGGACAGGATATCACAGTGTGTTTAGTAGCATTGGACCAGTTGCATCATTTCATCAACAGCATTAAGTTTGCTGCATGTTGTACGTTCCCCAAACAACTGAAATTATTTCAGGCACATACTGTTGGAAGTCTTGGATATAAAATATTCTTTCTTTTTAATAAAACCCACGGAAGGAAAAATGTGATTTAAAAAAAAAAAAATCTGCACCGAGTTAACTTCCTACTTCAGAAGTGTTCTTGTGAAATTGTGGCTAGAACTGTAAATTTTAATATGAAATGAATGCATGATCTAAGTTCTACAATCCCGTCTATCAAGATCAAGCCGTGATTTGAATGGCACCCCATTTTCATTGTAGCCGGCATTGAGTCTGATTCTGTTTTTTACTCATTCAAGTCTCATGCACGGTAGTGCAGCATTCTGTGAAGCTTTCGAAAAAAAAAAAAATTGGAGTTTTGAAACAACATTCAGAAGATTTTTTTCTTTAAACAGGAATAAATGATTCTGTAGAAGCTCAACAAAAAAAATGGAGCCATCAGAACTACATCCATTGATTCGGACATTCATACAAATCACATTCTCTTCATTATGGTTTGTTCAAATAACATTGAAATAGTGTTTGGAACCAGTGGATATGGTGCAGATATGGTTTCCCATAGCAATGCCTGTGATATTCCATCGAGATGAACTGCCCAAGGAAAGCTGTAGTGAACATAACTCGTAGATGTGCGCACCCTTAACAGTAGAAACTAGCGTGATATTTCTTGTCTTGGAGCGTTTCTCGCTTTAAATGTTATTCAGAAATGAGAAAAAGTATTGGCAGAGTTGTTGATTCAGAGGGCAAAAAACTGCGGCCCACTTTGTATTATAGGCTAATGCCTATTTAGCAGGCAACAGGCGGTAGGTTTCCAAGTGTACAATATGGGACTGATGCCGTTAATAATAAAAACATTTGTTTTCAAAGTAAAAGCCACGAATTGTCGTCCCTTCTTTTTGTGTCGAGTCTTGCTTTCTTGCTCAGGTTTGCTAAGTTTACCACGTTGCAAATCATTCATAGGGGAGAAAATCTCAATGGAAGTAATTAAATTCACGATGTTCTTCTCCTGTCACAACCTTCGACACGGCTGATACTTAACAGCACATGAATGACAAAGAATGAAAAATTTAAAAAGTGATTACGGAATGGCTCAAATGTTGATACATTTACATGAATATAATTGAACCAAGTATATAAATGCCAGGTTTGTTTCAGCATTTCATACACTGAAGTTGGTGTACAAAACTTGGGTGACTTGGTATTTTTTGTCTCTATGAGTATGTAACATGAAGACTCAATATCAACAGCTCAGAAACAAAATCGGAAAAGTCCAGTTATTTCTCTGACAGCACAAACAGAATCAGAAAATGTCAAGTAAATTTCACATCAGTGAAAAATTTTGGAAGAATGGTAACAGTCCAGAGAATGATAGCTAAGGTATTAGGAGTGGTTGGTGCCTTTGACAGTACTTTATTATTGCTGCATGTATAACATTCCAACAGAAAAGTATCCAACACACTGTGTTTCCAATTCGTGGATTACTTTTATTCCAAAAATTACATCTTTTTCGGTAATTTGTACATTTTTTTTAATACAAAGACAATATTCGCTCCCTTCCCCACGTCACAGAATCAATCTACAAACACAAGTAGTTTTTTGCTTTCAGTTTGTGTATGTAATTCACACCAACAGTCCGCACGACACAGTTCTTGTCAACAGTTATACAAAATCCAAATTTGTTTTGTTACTAGTAAATGTCTGTGGTCAAAACGTCACAGTTTGGACAGGACAAATTTATCACATCATTCAGTAAACTCGTTTACAACGAATCTCTCTGCAAATGCAGATTTTGAAAAAAACAGTATCAGAGGCATTTGCACTAATCGGCATGTTTTACTGAGCAGTCTTTTAAACCACTGAGCCATTTACCAATTGATTTAATGTGGCACAATGCATTTTATCACCTCCCAGTGTGACATTATTGCCCTATGTTCAGAGTACACCATTTATCCTTCAAGAGGTTAAAAAGTCTTGTCACACATGCCAAGGATGATAGTGAAAAAATTGATATAAATTCACTGCAAATTTTATTTACGAACACCAATGCTCCATAGACCCACAAGTTGTAAAAAACTGTCATGTGTTAAATACATATATAAATACTTGGCAACCGCTGACGTGTGAAAACACGAAAAACTGCCTGCCATGTGGCTCAAGTGTATTAAAGCTTGTATTGTGATGCAAACAACATGTGTGACACATCTGCATTTCACAAAATCCGACACTGTGCAAATTTCCAGACAAATAACATTACAGCACATTAAGACATAGTATGACAACCTTCCCAGAATGCACCCCTGCTAAGAAACTGTTCACTGTTCAAATGCATTTCCTTTCGGCTTCTTCACACTGCGCACCAGGTTGAACTTAACCCAGGGCGAACCCATGGCCGGCCTGGATTAAAAATTTGATATTTCACCCCCACATTCAACCTGGCGTCATTTCACATTTGTTTCATGGGAACTGAGCTTATCAGGGGCATTCAACTGAGCACAAATGATTTTCAACCCAGGCTGAAAAAATATCAAACCTGGTCCGGAGCAGGGTTGAGTTCAACCCGAGTTGAGGTCAGTCTTGGGGTTGATGCAGGGTAAGCACAGGGTTGCCCATTTCGATCCTACATCAACCCTATGTTAACCCTGAGATTTGTCTAATGTGAAAAGGCCTTTTGTAAGTTTACGAACACCAATCTGAAATGTTTCCGTTTTAATATTTTCTAAACAATGACCAAAACCTGCTTGAGTTTCAAATCTGCCATTGTATTTTTTTGCTTGAACATCAAAGGGACCTACTGCACAGTATTTAAAAGAATTTCACAGTCTACCTCCAGTTTGTAAATCTATTCAAATTCCAATGTCATTTGCCTTTTGTTTTCAAGAATTGGCTTGAATAACTCTGGCTCTGTTTCATTTTTTAACAAGACTACAGTGAAACTGATCACAATTTTGGAAGTCTTAATTCATTCCTGAGGACTTATTTACTTACAGCTGACTCCAGCACTGTCTTCCTTGAACCTCTTTCAAAGCAAAAGGACAAATACATATATTTTTGAAATGTTCATTTTGGGACAGCTTTGGCGATCTACGGCACAAGTAATCCTTAGTCAGCCGTCCATGCATAAGTTTCAGAAAAACAAGTTCAATTGAGCCTAAAACAATTTAACGCATGTATAATCATTTTCAGTTGATTCAAACTATGTGAAAAAGGGAAAAACGACCCCCCCAAACTACAATACAACAAAATACATGTCACACCCATAAAAATGCAAATCTGTGATGATGCATTGTGAAAAGCAGGCAGTCAGTCTTCACATCATTTCGAATGAAATGTCTGCATTTTGTATCTTTAAACAATAGCTTTTTCACTGAGTTGTACGAGAATAAAATATCACTACTTCAGAATGGTGGAAAGTGGGGATGAATGAAAACTAAGGTTAGTGAGTGCAAACGTTAATTTTAATCTAATGTGAGCCCCCCCCCCGCCCCCAGTTTTCTCTCTGCATTGTATTAAGTAGCCGTGTATTTGGCAGTTACGGTACGGCGTGTTAAAGTGTGATGAGATTTCTTTTCGTTAAGAATCGCTCATGACTAGCTGGAATGAAATGAGGATCTGATTCAGCATCGCCTGGAAATATCGGTTTGGCATTCTCACTTTCAAACAAGATTTTGAAGTTATATTTTCAAATCTTCAGGAAGGTCTCAAAATATGTAAGCACCAAATCTGGACAGACAAACCGTGGTCTGTGGTTTGCTATTATTCAAAACAAAAAAGTCACTGCTCAAAGATGGCTCCAGTGACTTTGCCCTGTTTTTGAAAGTACAAAGCAACTTTTTTTTTTTTTGGGCAATCCTGGTCCTCTAAAAAATGGTCAGATGTAAAAACTTATCAAAATGCACTTCTGGTTCGGACTTCCATACATGTTTCATTACAAAATAAAAAACGGAATGACTGTAGTCTGTCAAAGGCTGGTGGCATCCATGTTCTCTGTAATAAACTCATTCACAGCACAAGGGATTACCTCACAAAAATGGATTTACAGAAAATGGGTCTCTCTCTCTTTTTAAAGCAAAAATAAGTTGTATAAATGTGGCACGTTGATTGGAGTTTCCCCCCCCCCCACCATTGATGGCCTATTCTTGCCCCTGTGCATTTGTGCCACTGATAACAGCTCTCACCATGTCCATGTACGCATACACTGTTTAAGGACTTTAACCTTCAAAAGTGCACTGTGATTTCTACACGAAAGGTTAACCGACACTTTTTGTCTTAGATCTCATCTTCTCTGTAGAATGTTCGTAATAAAATTGAGATCATTTTCAACCATTCCAGATCCTCTTCCTTCAATTTGTACTTATTTACACAACATATATCACAGCTGCCACATTTGTACACATACATATATATAAATATATATATAACCATTAAAGTCTTTACTTACTTTTTAATTCTGTGTAAAAAATACTCAATACAAGACATCATCAGACAACTATTGATAAAATATACAACGCTTAGTTTTCAAGTATAAAGTAATTTTAAAATATTGGTAAGCATTGACCATGAAATATAACTGAGTGCACCGATTTACAAGTTTTAAATTAAGTGAGTAAATATTTAGGCCAATGTGAATTTTTTGGTTAAAAAAAAATGTGTGAGCTGCACACCACGCAGATGGTTAACTTGTAGTGTTCTCACGACTGAAAGTTACGAAAAAGAGTCAACTTTTCTGCCTTTACTGTTGGGCAAAATTACTTGGAAAGTACTCGGCCGAGTACTTTCCAAGTACTTTTCTCCTTAAAACTTCAATTTTACACAATTTAGGGGTGTCTGAAGTCTTACCTTTGTGTATTCACCATCGAATGCCCGTGTACTCCAGCTACATTTCCTCTCACCGAGTTCAAGATTTGGTAAAGAATCTTGGTACTTGAAAAATACTTGACTACAACACTGCCAGACAGAGCCCCCTCCCCCAGTTTGTGATCCTTTGGGGTTTTTGTCGTAGTGTCTCTGCATTCTATCCAATATTCAATTCTCCTGCCAGTTTTAACAGAAGGTTCCACGAGCCGAAGAATAAGCATGGAAAACATCTGCTATGCGAAATCAGAACACCAGTCATATTGCCCTGCAATGGGTAATGCATTTTTAGGTTGGTTCACAGAATTATTGCTGATCCAGTTAATGTCCCCCTGACCAATTTCTGCTTACAGAATTTGGCTCAAAATCTGGTCACAAAACGTCCTTCTATTTCTGAGTGATTAAAATAGAAAGAAAAACTGCCTGGACACAAAAAACCTGCCAATTTTGAAACCCAAACTTGGAAAATGCAAAAGAATCAGTGTGACAGCAATGATGGATTTTTGGTAATGAGTTTATGCAAAATATTGTATCAAGAAAAATCAAAGTAGTACCACAGTAAGGCATGCATATTAACAACTAGACATCAGCAGTGCACTGTATGTTTGACAATAACATCAAACATACATATATACAAACCAGTTTGTGGTAAAAACATCACAAATGCATGTGGTTTCTTCAACAACGTTCTGTCTGATCAATAAATAGATGCCATTTGTGTATTTTAACAGCTGAAATTGTACATGTGTGTCAGATATCAACTTTATGCCTGAATTGATGATTTAAAATATGCACAATGTTTCAGTACCGCTCCAACAACATTTTATGCTTAAAAGAAAGATATATTTACATAACTTAACTCTTGCGAGACAAGCTGGGCTGAAAATTTATGTGGCCTGACCTTTCTACTTCTGAATCAACATTGAAGACTGATTTTTTTAATTTCTCCTTTTGTCAAGAAAAGAAAAATGAACTGAAGAGCGAGATTTTTTTCCAGAGAAAGATTTCCAAGATTGTATTTTTTGGGGTGGAGAAAGATACCAGCTTAATGGTACTGAAAGACTTCAAAAGAACAAAAATCATAGTCAACGAACAAACAGATCATTTCCCACTCAAATTACATGTTCTGTTTATAGGGGCAAGGGTTGGGGGTAGGTGGAACTTTTTGATTTGCTTAAATTTGTTACTTGCACAAGCATTGTTTCCTGAAGTAACAAAACTAACTCACCAATTTAGCTCACAGGGTACACTGAATGAGTAACGTGGCCAATCAACTCCGTTGAATTGGCACTCCCACGCCAAATGACCCATGTGATTGACTGATTCCTGAGGTGGAAATGAACTGATTGAATTGTTGCCACAACCTGACAAAAACAAGTCAGGATTGGTCAGAGGTATTTTGAGATGCAAGCCTTTTATAACACATCTGGCTTGGCGGAACTCGATGAGGACTGTTGACTGCTAAACAATAAAGTTAAGTACTTATTCCAAAAGCATAAAAACCTCACTTTCTCTTCAGACAGTACAAAAATGAAAAGTACGGAAACTGAGGATTTTTACTACAGGCGCAAAAATGTATCCTATTTCCAATCAAACCCCATGTTTTCAAATTTAGTCAGCAATGCGTAAAAACGTGTCTGAGTGGAAGAAAGTGTGTGACTAAAACCTTGGTCATTTTACATTTACCAAATGGAGCCCTGTTACAATGCAGAAAGGAACTAGGTTATATTAGACCTCAGAAAAAAAAGGAAAATTTGACTTGGGTTTCAAGCTTAGAACTCCGAACTATTGGCTTTAAAACAAAGAATGTTTGGGGATCAGAGAAAATGACCAGGAATGTCACACAGATCTGAAAGAGAGAAGTGACACTGGGGAGAAAACAAGAGAGAGAGGGTGTATAAGAGATGAGAAACCATGTCTTCAGCGCTTGATCATGGCGTTGCAGGCATGCAAGCCGTAGCGCGCCGCCATCCAGAGCCAGAGTAGCCACGACCCTACCACTGCCCCCAACTTGCCCCGCTCCGCTAGTCATTGGATGACGCAGAAGCGCCGGTAGTCCGCCTCGATGTCATCGTCGATGGGCGTGGTGTCCGGCTCCTTCCCCCGTACGTCGGGGATGAAGTCAGCGTAGCTCAGCCCGTGCCGCTCGTAGAATAGCATGTAGGCATTGTCCTTGTCGATCTCGTCCTTAACTTCCTGTTCAAGGGTCAGAGGTCATGAAAAACACAAATTCACAGTAAAGTGCACCACCAAGAGGTTTACATGAAAAGGCCATTTTTACAGCGCATTGTGGGAAACTTTTGACTAATCTCATTCTCCAGCTGTGGGGGAGGGGAACTTGAATTGTTCCTGATATTTGTTTTAATGATCTTTTCCATGGAAGTGGGATGTCCATTTTCCACACCCCAAGAACTTGGTCAACCTGTGTTCAATATTATTGAAACCTGGCATGTGCATACAAACATCCAATAAGAGTGTATCTGAGAAAATTCAGTTAAATTCAGTGAAGCCTTTTGGTTTTATAGTCATTTATAGTTATAGCTTATAGCCTAGCGGACGTTAGAGGAAGAAGAGAACTCACTGACCTTAACGCTGCTATCGTTGTAACAGTACCACTTCTTATTGGGGTTGACCGCATAGGCAACGTAGTGACCACCACCCAGAATTCCGCTGTGACACTGCACGTCAATAATAAAGAACACAAATTATGCTCCAATGCTTTCCAATCCTTGGAGAGTTTGAAAACTGTGATTGATAAAAGAAGGGGTCTGACTGATCAACAGTTTGATATCTGAATGATAAAAGGTTGTTGCAGCAGCACTTACGGCCATGCTGTAGAGGTTGTAGAGACTGGGGCTCAGTCCATGCTCGTCCTTGTCGTCTTCTATTTCTTCTTTGAGCAGTGGGTGGGCATCCGTCGCGTCGGTGGGTGGGGTCAAGACTGACCGCTGCCTTGCCAGCTTGCCCCGCCCGCCCATCTCCTCATCCCCGGAGCTCGGCGCGCTCCCATCGCCGCTATTGCCGTCAGACGAGTTCTCGCTGTGGTTTGCTGTGCCCGAGTCGCAGTCCTTGTTGTCGGGGGGCGCTGGCTGCACTGGTTGGGTGTGACCGCCACAGGTGCACTCTAAGTTGCTGTCCGTTCTGTCCTTCCCCGCGCACCTGTCGTTAACTTTGATGGCGTTGACGCTCACCCCTCCCTGGGGACCAAGGCTGTCCCCCTCCCCTTTCCCCGTAGTCTCCTCCTCCAACTTTCCTCCCTCCTCCTTCCCCTGGATCAGCTCCATCATCTCGCTGCGGGGTCGCTGCCGGCCGATGATCAAGTTCCGGAAGTCCAACGGATTGCGGGGAGCCAGGAAATTGGAGGGGTCAAAGTTTTCCTTGGGGAACTTGACAATCTTCTGCGATTTGACCCAGCGACCATTGACAAACTGGAACCTCTTGAGATGAATAACCTGTGAATGAACAAAGAAATTTCAGTCGAACCGTTTGCAAAGTTGACATGTTTTGAGAATCAGAAATCCACTTTTTTAATCACAGAATTGTTTAATAAAAGTAATGCCACTTAAAATTATAATGAAAGGATATTACACAGATTTACTCCATGCTTTTACCTAATATCACTGTCTTTGCTCATGAAACAAATACGGACATCATGTCCCTAGTTTTAAAAGTAACAGTCGCTGAGCCATACAGACCCGAATAGATCAAACCTTACGAAGTAGAAAAACTGCTGAGCAACTTTGTGTCCTATACAAATATTGACCAAGATAAGAACACGTATTGAGAGGCCGACAACCCTTTTTGGCTAGGCGAAGAGTTTGTGTGTTCAATAAAATTTGTGGATTTTTTCCATCCCCACAAAATGAGGCCCAAGGCGTCCACCAAGGACCAATTTACGCCAGTTGGGACTTAATGAAGGAAATACTTAATGAAAGAAAAGTAAATTATGTCGGAAATTCTGGATGCTTACTAGTATTGGGGGTAGCCTCCAGATGTCTAGCTTCTTGACTGCCAGCCTGTGGTGCTTGCATTTGGAGCAATAGTACAGCTCGTCTTCTCCTAATTCCTCTTCCTTGGTGAAGGCTCGCAGGCAGTCGTCGAGGCTGATGGGTTCTGTCTGGAGTCGGCGGCTCTTCTCCACGCTCTCGTGTTCCGTCACCACCTTGGAATACACAAAAATGGTGACGTTGGAGAGTGCTGACTGAGATTGAACAAAATTTCCACTCGGCAACTGCAGCTGGACTCGCCAAGTTGAGTGACTCTTGACCAGCAGGGTGACGTCAGTGGCGATCATTGATTATCAAAAGCAACGTGTATCGGAATGCTTAGCAGAAAGTCAGGTGGGGGAAATCATCAGGAGGTTTGACCACAGCTTGACTGGAACTTGGGACTAAATGCATGTGACTGGTTTTAAGTGAAAATATCGAGCCATTGCGTCTCTATGAAAGAGGTATGTGCCTGAGGATGGAAATAAAGGTAGCAACTGGACTGAACCATCAAAAATTGTAATTTTCTTCATTTTTATCCCTTAGTTCTTTTGGCCGAAGCCCAGTGTGACTGCCTCTTGACCTGTCACTCAAAATGGCCCACCTCATTCGTGCTCTTCCAAACTCACCCTCTCTTGTGAGGACTGATACCTCAGGTGCAAAGCGGTTGGGTCCCAGTCAATGGCCAAGAAAGTTGTTCCGGAGGTGAAGGGGTCTGACGTACAAGAAATCTCACAGCCACGACAAAATCTATCAAACGCAATATGAAGCCATGCAAATGTAAACACCAAAAAAAAAAACGTCTTGTAGGTTAAAGGCAATTTTAAGGAATCTTCTGACTCGCTTAAAGAAAGCAAGAACGTTATCCTCAAAGTAGGAGGAAATTTCTCACCTGTACCAAGGGCACCATGCGCATGTGATTCCGTCCTTCTGTACAGCCTTCAAGGTGAAAGGGTAACTGTGGCGTGGACTGTCACTAGCAATAAATGCAGCAAGTGCTCCGTCATAAACATTGTTACTCAAAACAAAAGATCAGTAAAATGCAGAAGCTGCCAAATGCCAAGCAGTGTGCACAGGTTGATTTTTATTTTCCGTGGAGACAAACAAAAAGATGTGCTGAAACGGGTCAACTCACTGACAGAAAGTAATCCAATCTAGCGCTGAATTTTGTACCTGTGTGCTGTAAGCACAGAATGGTGACTGTAAGGGCAAAATTCACTGGATACATGATATTCCAACAGAAGCGCAATTATTGTGGTTAAAAAAAAAAAACTCGCTGTGAACCTGTGAAAAGCCATATACAATGTGTGCCTTTTTTGGCCGGTGACTGGCCAGCATATGTTGCTGAGCGACTTTTTTCAATGGTTGAGCCCATGTCCAGCCCTGACTCACCCGTCCTCTGCGTGGTTCTTGTGGCCGTTCTCCATGGGTGCCGTGGAACTGACCAGCCGGTTGACCTGTTTCCACACCGATGCGTACAGCTCCTCGTGCGTGGTGGAGGAGGCCACGCAGGGCAGGATGAGCGGGATGCCAAACAGGCACGGCCTCGATTTCTGCCACGACAGGAAGTACATGTCCATGCGGATCTGGAGACAAACCCAACAACAAAACAAGGTCAACAGCGAACCCCTGCATCTGCTAATTAAGGGGATTTTCAATACTGCAAAGATCATTTTGTGCATCGCACTGCGAAGTGACATATTGTTGCCGCACCACTTACCATTGCATCAACTGAACAGTGAAGTCTATGGAGGATACATTACTTCCTGGTGCACCAAAACTATTGCGGACATTGCTTCATGGCATACAAATAATGTGTTGGTACATATAATTCAATGCCATGTGATCAACGATCCACCAATCAAATGACGGGGATTGCTGCAGGAGTTGTATACAACAAAGTGACAATTCATAAATTGGGCAGACTTCCTCAAAACAGAAACAGTAGGTAAAGTCTACCGATTCTTGCAGTTT
This sequence comes from Acanthaster planci, assembly GCF_054643075.1. Taxonomy (NCBI): domain Eukaryota; kingdom Metazoa; phylum Echinodermata; class Asteroidea; order Valvatida; family Acanthasteridae; genus Acanthaster; species Acanthaster planci. The sequence goes on along the minus strand of NW_028257625.1, from coordinate 929,957 downwards.
TTGTCTGATTAATTTCAACTCTCTGGCCATTTGTCTAGGAACCTTTTCAAATCCTTCAAAATCCTCCGCTGTGGAGGAAACCAGCGGCATGTTCTTAAAACCGTTATGCTTCGGGGGCATCAGCTGATCCCTGGAAAGCAGGCCCGCCTAAAACCATGCCACAGCAACGACGGATGTGAATGTGCGCAGTAAGAGATCAAGGTTCCTAAGGTCTTCCTTCCCAGGCTCACCATCTTGCGATGCATGGCGATGACGAAACCTTCAAAGCTGTACACCACGGGCTGAGGGGCTCCTACGCTGCTGGCGGCACTAGCCGTGCTGGGAGTGCGGCTGTGCTGCTTGACAGGGGTGCTGGAATCTCCAAGCCGCTCCAAAACTAATCAGAGAAAATTAATGGAGAAGGTACTTAAGCAACACATCAAAAAAAATTTCACGTCTAAAGTAGTGCAGAGATCTAAACACCAATTTTTTTTTTTGAGTTTTGCATTTTTTTTGGGTGTTATTTTCCATCCAGAATTGTTTTCTCTATTAATCAAATCTAATTACCATCTCTGCCTTAAATAACAACACGAATAATACGTCTTCCCTATGGCAAAGATGCAGTACAATGCCACATACAGGCCGGATTCAAACCCCTAAATTTTATACAATACGGGCGATTCAGAACGGTGCACAACCAAGAGTTTGCAATGCGTTGGCAAATCACAATGCGCGAAATGTGTCGACCCTTTCCAAATGCGCATTTGGTCAACAGATTTCGCGCGTTGTGATTGGCCAATGTGTTGTAAACTCTTGGTGATGCACTATTGTGAAACGGCCATATTAACGTCTTGAAATTGCAACACCGGGGCTAACTTTCAAGCATTCGCTTGGCAAAGAAATGCATTAATTGTATCTGTTCAGCAAAAACTGGTTAACTGCTCAGGTCCTATGCCATCTGCATCAGTTTTTGACTGGTTCTCATCTGTTTTGGGCTTCACGTAACAAATTGACTCAGTGATGTTTTCTGCTAAGTGGTTCTAGGAAATATGAATCAAACAATGAGAAACAAGCACTTCAACATAGTATGGACACAGGTTGTCCGCTTGAAAATCTCAATTTTTTAAAATGGCAAGATATATTAACCCAAATTTGAAATACAGCCAAACATAACACACACTGATGCATATTTCCTCTGGCATGAACTGGTTCAGTGAAAATAATTGTAAAGTGTGCTCTTATGTGTCAGTGTTAACCACTTTGCACAAGGGGATCCGATATCGGGTACCTTATGTTGGTACGCATAGCCGGGGAGCCCGAAATCGGACAAAGGAGTCTTGTCTTGTAACGAAAGACCACACTCTGAACAAAAGACCGAGCTGCTGGAACTTGAAAAGCATTTTTTCAGTAGTCAATAGCGGAGGTAATCCATCCTTTTTTTTGAAACACTATACTACTATTTGTGGCATTCTTTACGAAGGATTACAACCACGGACAAAAGCTCTCCAGTGCTGCAGTGCTGAGCAACACAATATCACTGCACGCTAATCTCTCCCCACTGAAAAAGATGCCAGCAGCAAACTGCTCTAGTTTCAAGAACAAAAGAAAATTACGCAACACCGCACAATCTGGGCTCTCTTTACAAGGCAGCAGGCCAGGCTGAAATACACGGGCATCAATAGATGTTGCCCATCAGATTAGAGTAGCCACCAGACAGTCATTCATGTGGGTGTAAACATCCAGTAAATGAAGCAATTAATTTTTGAAGAATTTTGAAAATGGAAAATCATGACAAACGCCTGTATTTGTGCACGACCATTTCAATTGAACCCGGCAGCAAGTGGTTAACCTAGAGAACTCACCCACGTCACCGTTTGGTCGGCTGGGCTCGCTCTGTTCCGCCTCTCCGTTCAGACGAGCCGCTGCCCCAATCTCCGCCCCTCCCACGCGGGTCATGCTGATGCTGGTGGCTTGGTGATTGCAGCGGACCACCCCATTGGGTGGGGCCGGCTGGGTGGTGCCAATGGCACAGGGGGCTGGCGAGTTGATAGGAGGCAACGGCTGGAGATTGATGAGGCTTTCGGATTGGATGGTGGCTGGAATGAAATAAGGATTAAGTTAGTCCCAATCAAGATAGAAAATGATATAATCTCTGCGCATGATATAAGCAGTGATAAACACTACAATCGTGACTAAAAGAAACCACAATCACTTCAGAGGAGGCTTTGTTTGCCATCGACTTGTCAACTCACCCTGTGTACTCATGTATTGTTTATTTGCCACCGTCGCTGTAACTAATGGAATTTCGTAGCAGTACAAAAGGCCCCCTAGTAATGTCCGAATTTTCTGTGCGTCCGATGGAAAACTCTGCAGAGAGAAACATTATGTTGCTTTATCACAAAGAAAGTGGCTTTACTGTGAAAAACCGAAATTCTAATAAGAAAAAAAATGACAATTGTCATTTGCACAATGTGACCCAACCAACCAAATTACTTTCGAATGGCCAGCGCCTTTTTTGAGTCAAAGATCTTCAAAAGAATCCTGTACAATGTAAATAATCATAAATAATTCTAAAACAGTTAAAAAGGGCTAGAAACTTGATCCTGGCAGAAAAAGAAACATGTTTTACATTTCATTTGCATTTTCAAACCTCAAAGAGATCACAGAAAAGTGTCCCACGGCTTTATCCAATCTTGCAGGATTTGTTCTCTTACCCTGACCATAGCCCCTCCAATCTCCACCAGCAGTAGCTGGTCCGGCTGCAGGTCGCACAGCTCTCCTAGCTGCTTCTTGAAGGCTTTGTACTTGGCCTCCATGTTCAGCCTCAAGCCGTACTTGATGGGAACTGAGCCGTCCAGCCGAACAACTGACGAGGATTGAAAAAAAAATTGACAATAACCATCGTTGACAACTGTTGATGTGACAAGGTAGCTTGCCAACTTTGGTTTTAGCCTGCAAAATGGACTGTTTGTAACTTGAGTGCCCAGGTTTGAGATTGAGTGATCTGCGCTCGTATCAAACACTGACTACTAACTTTGGCAACTCAGCACTCACATTTAAATCTCAGCATTCTGATTCAAAACTGGCTTGGCATGGTTGCGCTAATGGCTGCGCGATTTTTATTGTTACGTCACAAAGTGCTTATTGCTTACAGTCTCAATGAAATACGTGGAGCCTCTGTTAGCGTGAAATCGTGCACTAAGCAGCGCCGTAAAATTTGGGCCCAAAAGAAACAGTGTAACTCCACTGGCACTACACTCATGCATGCTTTTTTATATGTGATACAAGCACACAATTTGGCATATCACAACACCCTATTGGCCAGAAAAGCAGTGATGGCTTCCAATGTCTTTGAACTGTGAAGCAGTCAACGGCTGGGTTGGCTACGGCTATGTTTGTTGTCGGGGCATCTCTATATATTCCAATGGAGTGAAGACCTAGACTTAATAGATCTAGAAAACAGATTCATATGCAACCTTTGATTTGAAATCAGATATATTTGCCAACGGCACTTGTCAGCGTTCCAAATGGGCTAATTATATCAATTGGGCACTGCTGTGGTTAACCAAATGAGGGGACTCACCTACAATCTCCACGTGCATGGAGCTCTCCATGGGCAAGGGGAGGGAAAGGAATATGAAGGGATCAAAGCGGACGCTGGTGTGACCACAGGTCTTGCAACGGACCTGTGACTTGAGCTGACCCTGGAACAAGTCCACGATGACAGACTGGTTCCGCCTCAGGTGGTTTTCCCATGCCTAGTGAGGGCACAAAACACAAGTACCTCCATTAGCAGTGCATGCTGGAAAATTTGTGCTTTCTTATCTTCTGCCTATGCTGCCAATATATCAACAGTGATAATTTTTCTGACTATGCATCTTAAAGTGTATTAAAAAGGTGTGATTTAACAAACTAGATTTCAATGCTATGCCAAAGGGCATCAGTGCCCAATGTGGCAGCAGATCTTGGGCTACCCTCTCGAGAAGGAGGGAGTTTTCAGACCACAGTGCTCACCTCTTGCGAGACTTCCTCGTCCGGTCGGCCGTCGCTGTCCTTCAGCTCCACGTAGGGCTTTTCCTGGACCCGGTTCAGGTCCTCGTGGAGGCCATCCAGCAGGAAGGCTAACAGCTCCTGTGAGTCCTGCTGCTGGAAACCATTGAAGCGTGGCGCGTACTTGGCTATTGTCCACTGGTGTTGGGGGAAAACCCATGAATCGTTAACAAAGTTATTAATGTGCACGATTTTACCAAAGCAGAGACGACAGACACAAATGGAACGACAGATTTTTCCCTGTTTTCAGTGGTAAGCCCGCTCAATTCCAACATTGACGATAAGTGCATGTTATTAGATTGTATGTCTTTTTATCAGAAAAAAACCACAATGCCCTGTCCTCTGTGGTATACTAATACACAATTTTGTGTGTTCCATTTATGCCATGCATTTTTTCCCAAATACAAAATGTGATCTGACGACCCACCTCTCCACATAAACATAGCGTTCTTATAATAGGCACATGAATCAAGAAGGGAAAATGGAGTTCGGTTGAGCTGGCTAGTATAACCAACAAGATGAAAGAATGGAATTTAAGTGCTGATGATGTCCATGATTCAATCCTAGAGGGTCTTTTTTTCTTTTTTCCACTCTGTTTACAGTTGGAAACAATCAATTTTGAGATCTTATTTAATTTACTGCCCAAATTGGTAGTCTTGAATTGTTATACTTCAACCCTCCTTTGGTTTTACAGCACAAATGTGCACAAATGCCCACAGTCACTGGTGAGCATGTAGTTTCTATATGGAACTCAAACATGCACAGGTTCAGTGTGTACACAGTAGATTGCCAGCACAAAATGACCCAGGGTCTTTTGTGCAGTCCTCTTCACTGCATTTGGTTTACTGCACAATTATGCACATGAAACAGTGAAACACAGTTGTTGGGCAGCACAAAAGTGCAATCTGATATTCCTGTGAGGGACTGTTGGTGCAGTGCACAACACAACACAGCTGTGCTTCCTTGAGTTGTTCACCAAGTGACCCAAAGAGTGACTTCAGCATAGGAGGGTTAATTAAAATGCTCATTTTAGCGCATTGTCAACTTCAGCCTCACTTATTAGCTTGGCAGCCGTATCACATTATGTGATATTCTGATGTTCTGCTCTTACTAAGTGCAGAACGAGACTCTCCATATTACCTTCAGCAACAATTAAGTTAGGCACACAACAATGAGCAGGAAGGATGTTTTTGTTATTAAAGGTAAATCATAATCTGGCCCTAAATTCACAAACCCTCAGGGGGAGAACCTGGTACAAATTGGCACATTTACAGGCGAGGAAAAATGAAATGTGGGTTATATTATTCATGAATAAGATGTTTTTAAGGGTCTTACTCTGAGTTTCAGGGGTGCAACACTCTTGGCATTGCCAGCCCACAGCTCCCGGATGAGGTCACCGTACCGCTTAGCAACATGACCCTTCATGCCCAGGGGGTTGGTTCTAGAAAAGAAGAAATTTAGTCACAGTTGATATGACATACATTTCGGAATTTTGAGCTATTAGGTGTTAAAGAAATCCACATTTTGCCCTCAGTTTAAACCTGTGAATATTAGCAGTCCATAACTACAACGGACCTGGATAATGTGCCTCATCGGTCTGATTTGTAACTTGAAGCTATTGTCTGCCGATGTAAGGTCTAAGCATGGAATTTTTCTCAGTGCAAAGGCATCTTGCTTAGCAGAAGCAGGGTACCAGCACAAATTGCATGTGATGTGCATTGCTCGTCATCGGTTCCCCAATGATTCTTGCAATGCCTATATTGTTAAGTTGTGCTAAGTTGTTCCACGACTGCGGGCCTAAATTAGAAGCTGTCATTACTCACGAGTTCAGTTCATAGAGGAACGAGTCT